>NC_066887.1:537865-664924 GCF_022985175.1 Labeo rohita
CCCCCTTTTAATAATGGGGTAACCATTGCAGATTTCCACATTTTAGGTATTACATTAGAAGTGAGACTTAAATTAAATAAAGAAGCTATAGGTTCTGCAACAAGATCAACTGCCAATCGTAAGAAATAAGGTTCAATTTTATCGATTCCTGGTGATTTTTTTATGTCTAAGGTCTCTAAAGCTTTATGAACCTGTACAACAGTAATAGGCATGAAATTAAATAAATCTGGAGTGCTGTTTTGAACAAGCTCAACAGATACATTTGAGGTATGGATGTTTGAGTTGGAAGACTCAGACATCGAGCCAACTGATATAAAGTAATTATTAAAAGTATCTGCAACAACTTCTCTGCCCTTAACTTCAGTATTATTAACGTTTAAATAATTTGGGAAATTAGAAGCTAATTTAGGTACTGAGATAGACTTGACTAATTTCCAAAAATGTACAGGGTTATTTAAGTTTTCATTTACCATAGATAAATAGTAATCACACTTTGCCCTTTTGATTAGTTTTGTGCACTTATTTCGTAAAACTCTATATGAATTCCAATCCGTAAAATTATTAGATTTCTTTGCCTTGGCCCATGCAATATTCCTCTGTTGTATAGAAGTAGAAACAGTATGATTGAACCAAGGATTATCCTTACCACTTATCCTAAATCGTTTAATCGGGGCATGTTTGTCACAAATAGATAAAAATGTTGATCTGAAATAGTCCCAGGCCAAGTTAACATCAGGTATACATGAAACAACACCCAGATCACTGTGATAAATATCCCGTAAAAAAGCTTGTTCATTAAAATGCTTAAAGAGTCTTTTAAAAATGTATCGTGGAGAAGGTCTTGGAATTTTACAGTTTCTCACACAGACAACTGCGCAATGATCACTAATGTCGTTGCAGAAAACTCCAAATGCAGAATATCTATGAGCGACGTTAGTTAAAATTAAGTCCAATAGAGAAGATTTGTCCGGATCCTTTTGATTTATCCGAGTTGTTGTTTTAATCAACTGTACCAACCGGAAAGAATCACAAACCTCCTTAAATAAGTCGGAGGAAGACGACAGCCAATCCCAATTCAGATCGCCAAGTAAAATCAATTCATGTTTAGTCCAGTCGTGAAGAAGTTCTGCAAGAGAAGTGCATGCTTCACTTGAAGACGATGAAGGAGGGCGATAACATCCACCAACGATAATATCCGAGCCGGAGACCAAATGTAGTCTAAGCACCAGCAATTCCAGACTATTTACTTTGCTAAATGAATATATGGGGGAACAATTTAAGTTAGACTTCACATATATTGCAATTCCCCCTCCTTTTTTTGAACGATCACATCTAAAAACATTATAAGCATTAATATTAATCAAGTCATTTGTAACTGATGTTTTTAACCAAGTCTCAGTGAGAACTATAATATCTGCATCAGTCGTTTCTGCCCAAATTCTTAGAGAGTCCATTTTATTTATCAAGCTGCGCACATTCAGATGAAAAAAGTGTAAACCGTTTGTGGATTTAAATTCGTCTGGAGTCTGAAGTTGGCCCGGAGGACCCGGGTTGGGGTGGACATTCCCGGATAAAAATAGCAAGATGAAGACTAACCATAATCTTCTCTTTGAACCCTCCGTCGAGTCTCCACAACAAAGAGGCTTCGCACGGGCTGAAAGTCTCCCTTTCCACTGGGTCCAAAGGCAATGCAGACCACGCGAGGATTCTCCATAAGTAAGCAACAAGCCGCTAAATTTGACTCTCCAGGGTAGCATCGGGCCATACTCCCTGAGCAGTCCCGATGTAGTTCCAGCGTACAGATCAGGCCGCTGTGGCCGATGGCAAAGCGCCATTAACTTGTAAATATATCCACGGTCATCGGCGGTATAATCCACGCCGTCAAAAGGCACGCCAATCCCAGGTATCCACAGTGTCGTGTAGCAAAACAGAAGAATCAGATAAACAAGTGTACTCATTCTTTTCTCTTAAAAGACGATATCTGATCAGTCGCACCAATTAAAGTGCATAGAAGCACTTAATGTGTATAATGAAAACACTGTAATGAGCACTTAAAATCAAGCAATTAAAATAGAAAATAAAGACAGACCGACGCACACATCTACAAACAAGCCGCCATCTTGTATTCATTTGTATCCAGCTTACAAAAATGTATCAGTAACAATTAATTTGTACCTTTTGGTAATTTCATGACTTACTTGTGACAACAAAACTGAAGCATCACAGGCATATAATTTGATCACCTTTACCATTTTTTCCATACCACCACAGTACACAAAAACCCTATTTCTATTTCTATTTTTTTTTTTTATTCCATCTACTTTATTTACACAGAAAACAGCTTGTGTGGTTTATTTATTTAGTTTTTTACAATGTATTAAAGTACTCCTATTATGCCATTTAAAGGTTGCTAATATTATTTTATGAGTCTCCTAAAACAGGTTTACACGTATGCGAGGTCAAACAACACTTTAGTTTTCTCCAAAAATAGATTTAATTTTACCTAATTTCTAAATGATTCGTAAAAGACTCGTGCAAAGCAGTTCAAAGAATCAGTCTCTCTAAACCCCTCCTTTCCGTGAGGCTCACGGAAAGTCCTTTATGATTGGTTTACCGTGTACAGTGCGTCACGCATGTGGAAAATGAAACGCCCATTGTCATAACTGAATGACAGCCCTGGAGACTTGTCAATACATAGAAAAGATGGCATTGATTTTACTTTACCAATTCGAGCCAGAGTCTGACGATGAAATGGTTGAAGTGGCTGATCAACAAGTTAGCACAGACTACTGTGGAAAGTGTTTGCAATTTGTAAACTTCAACATTGTGTAATGCACAATTACACTGTGTAAAGTCCTACGCCATCCTTTACCATTACTCCAAATAATGAGACAGACAGACAGTCAAGCTGCATCAATCACAAATTGCATCAATAACATCTGAACAACAGAACTACAGAAGCGTGAGTTAGCCGGTTAGCAAGACATGTGAAGGGTTGTTACATTTACATTTACATTTATTCATTTAGCAGACCCTTTTATCCAAAACGACTTACAAGTAGGGAATACGTCAAACGATTTGTCCTAAAGAGGCAAAACGACTTAGGAAGTGCTCATAATACCATAAAACAGGTATTGTTCAGATAAGTACAAGCTAGAAAGGGAAAAGAGTAGAATAAAAAGTTTGTTTTTTTTTTAAGTCAAACAGCTTTGAAAGAGATGAGTTTTCAGCAGTCGCTTGAAAGTTGTTAGGGAGTTGGCATTCCGGATAGCAGTGGGAAGATCATTCCACCAGCCAGGAACGGTGTAAGAGAATGTTCTGGACAGTGATTTTGTGCCTCTTTGTAATGGTACAACAAGGCATCGCTCACTGGTGGATCTCAGACTTCTGGAGGGAGTGTAGATTGGTAGCAGTGAGTGGAGGTAGGCGGGCGCTGAGCCTGTGGCTTCTATAAGCAAGCATCAGTGTCTTGAATTTGATGCGAGCCGCAACCAGGAGCCAGTGCAGAGTGATAAAGAGAGGTGTGACATGGGCCCTTTTGGGCTCGTTGAAGACCAGTTGTGCTGCTGCATTCTGAATCATTTGTAGAGGTTTGATTGTGCATGAAGGAAGACCGGCTAGAAGAGCATTGCAGTAGTCCAGCCTAGAGATGACCAGGGCCTGGACAAGAAGTTGTGTGGCCTGCTCTGTTAGAAAGGGCCTGATCTTTCTGATGTTGTGTAATGCAAACCTGCAAGATCAAGCAGTTTTAGCTATATGGTCTTTGAAAGTCAGCTGGTCATCAAAGATTACACCAAGATTTCTGGCAGAACTTGATGGGGTAATTGTTGATGAACCTAAATGGATGGTGAAATCCTGCTGTAGAGTCAGAGTGGCAAGGAAAACAAGGAGCTCAGTCTTTGCCAGGTTGAGCTGTAGGTGGTGATCTTTCATCCACACCGCTAGACAGCCTGAGATCTGTGCAGCTACCGTTGGATCATCTGGTTGAAATGAGAGATAGAGCTGTGTGTCATCAGCATAGCAATGGTAGGAGAAGCCATGTGCCTGTATGATGGGTCCCAGTGATGTAGTGTATATGGAGAAGAGGAGGGGACCAAGAACTGATCCCTGAGGAACCCCAGTGACCAGATGATGTGTACCTCCCCTCCCCAGGCCACTCTGAAAGACCTACCTGTGAGATAGGATTTAAACCAGCGAAGTGGAATTCCTGTGATGCCCAGCGATGAGAGGGTGGACAGGAGCATCTGATGATTCACAGTGTCAAAAGCAGCAGAAAGATCCAGCAAAATGAGTTCTGATGATCTGGAATCAGCTTTAGCAATCCGCAAGGCTTCAGTGACTGACAATAGTGCAGTCTCAGTTGAGTGGCCACTCCTGAAACCTGACTAGTGATACCTGGTTAAAAACGACTGTTCAAGTGTTTTTGCTATGAATGGAAGGAGAGAGATCGGTCTATAGTTATCTATAAGTGAAGTGTTTAATGTAGGTTTTTTGAGCAGTGGGGTTACCTGAGCCTGCTTGAATGCAGTGGGGAAATTGCCTGTGAGGAGAGATGTGTTGATGATGTGTGTAAGTGCTGGTAAGTGTGCAGGAGAGATTGCTTGGAGAAGGTGAGAGGGGATAGGATCTAGTGGGCATTTTGTAGGATGGCTGGAGAGGAGAAGTTTGGATACTTCTGCCTCAGAGAGGGGACAGAAGGAGAAGAGTTAGGTGTTAGCTGTGGATGTTGTCGGTATTAGTTCCTGTACGTGTGGAGCTGAGAACTAGCTGCTGATAGTTGTAGTTTTGTTGGTAAAGAATGTGGCAAAATAATCGGCTGTTATAGAAGTGGTGGGAGGTGGTGTGGAAGGGCAGAGGAGCGAGTTGAATGTTTTGAAGAGGTTACGTGTGTTTGGAGCATTGTTGATCTTGTTGTGGAAGTATGAGGATTTGGCAGTATGGACTTGAGCAGAGAAGGATGAAAGCAAGGACTGATACATACTCAAGTCAGATGGATCTTTAGTTTTGCGCCATTTTCTCTCTGCTGCCCTGAGCTGACAGCTTCCATAGCTGAATGGCAATTCCAGAGGCCGACAGTAAAAAAGAAGTGATGATGGGGCGAAGGTTAGTAAGATTGCGTTGTCGTCTGCGTGTGATGTTAGAGCGTTGTGTGGAGACAACCGGAATGTATTGAAAACACATGATAGAGGTGAAAAGAGAGTGCAAGAAGGGGGTGTATGAAGTGAAATAAAGAGGAGTACTTAAGTGCGTTGTCGGTGTCGTTGCTCGGTTAAAGTTGCGCAGGAAAAAGACGCAGGTCTTTACCCTCGTCGGTCTTCACATGAGAAGGCTGAACACGAGGGCTGAATGCTTCTGCTGACGCTTTCACATCAGCTCGCAGATAATGGATATATACACAAGCAAATGATACTGGAGTGATAACAACTGGACACGCCTCCTTACTTAAGCCGAAAGTCTATAGCTATGCAAATGGCTCGAATCGAAACTAAAAGCGAGATGCTTCGCACTTAAGTGCCCGCAGGAATTGAGCAATAGTTACGCAACAACAGCAGTGTAGTAACATGAAACAGCATTCAGAATAGTTTTTATTTCCAAAACAGCATTTTTAACAAGACAAAAAAAAAAAAAAAAAATACATAATTTTATCCATGGGAATTGAAAAATAAAGAATATTAATGTATTTTGAAGAATGTTGGGATGTTTTGTTTCTTAAGATATACAGAGTTCTGGCATGACATTCTTAAATCTGACCTGGTGACATCATTGTCTCATGGCAGCTGATTGGTTCTCTCCTGTATCGGTAGCCAATGAGCTTAAACAGAAAGAAACAGAAAGCACATTTATTCTGCTTTATTTGTTCATTCAAGTCAGTCCACCCAGGGGTTTGTGCACTGTAACCCTGATAACTTTATCTACACAAGACAGTAAAATGGCATGCATTGGCTAACTTTGTTCATCTCATCATTGCACAAACACGAATTAATGAGCTGTTATGCTGCCGCTATAGGACTGATGAAGCATAGAAAGTAACAGCAGATATTAAATGACTAAACTATGATATTTGCTCAGGTGGATGCTGGGGTCTTATCTATTGAAATGCAACGTATATCCATTTTGTAAATTAACATTACACATAGTGTGCATCAGATTAGAGCTAAGCCAGTCGGCGTGGTAGCCAAGGCTCACATAGTCCTAGGCCGCTAATGTTAAGCCGGTCGGCATGATAGCCCAGGCACACATAGATAGTAATACATGTGGTTCACATGGCTCTTTGGAGCAGCAGCAGTACAAATGTCTTGCCAATAGATCTGCTTTGTGGGGGGTGTGTTGTCTTTTATTGTCTGTTCATCTTCATGTGTGAGGATACATGCATGTCCACTGATGCAGCAGTTTATCCTCATATTCAGCGGCAAGCATATATTGGCTTGTATTGTTTTGTGTACCGTGTCTCCTGCTTTGTGGGGGGTTATTCATGTATGTTATATACATGAATTTGGTGTTATGTTAAGATCTGATGGAGTGCTAGTAGACGTGGTATTTTAGAGTGTATTTGTTGATAGCACAAAGTAGACCACGTGTGTTTGCTGTCAGAAGACTGTCCTGAAACTGGCATGTGAGTGAGGCAGCATTATGACATTAAATTCACACACCTCACTGAGATATCATAGAGAGTGTTAGACCAAAGTTATTTATTATTTAAATAAAGACTAGACAATGAACTCTTAACATTTCAACCAAACACTGTGATAAACACAATATATTTGAACTGTAGACCATTGCTATTTATGTGTAGTTTATGTGTAGCTGCCATTTGTGCAGTAAATATTACTAGCAAACGGGCTTGAATCAATTATTCAAGCTAACATGAGGAGTACAAAGCAGGTGCAGAGAGCCCGCAGCGAGCAGAACGCAGGGAAATTGGGTCAGTTTCATAACATTTTCACAGGAGTCTGCTGCCGCAAACGCCACTGATACATAGAAACACTCAGATGTCAGAAAAACAAATCTACAGTCACAGCAAACGAATGCATTATGCAAGGGTCTGAGATGTTACACCTAAAGTCTTGGTTTAGAATAATGTTTTTCACATTAACGTACGATGTGAACTGACTGAAACGCAGGAAGATGCTGATGTGTTTAATCACAGGAATATAGGACTCTTTCATCACCTCTGATCATCATTTTCAATTTCTTCTCGTATATGTCCTTAATCTTTTTCATGAGTGTCACAGTGTATTCTCTGAAATATGTTTCCGAGGTTATGACTAAAATCTATATCACAGTATGATAGATTTTATATCATGGTAAATACATCACTAAATAGTTTTTTTTTTCTTTAATCAGTAGCAAGACTACTGATAAACAGAAAAATAAAAGAATACAGGAATTCATTAATTAATTAAGCTATCTAAAAGAATCCATAATATAGTTGTTTATTCAAATCATAGTGTGTAGCAGCAATTATTTTGGATGTGTACCATAAAGCTTAATCAACTGAGGTAATAATTCAAGTGTAATATATAATTAAACAGAGATAGGACAGTAATTATTTAAGGACAGGACAGTTCTTCATTTGCATTAGATTAACCAGTTTGATTATTTACGATTACTTCAAACATTAGATCCGAAATGCTTTCTTTAACAGCCGGTAACTGTTTGCAGAGACTATAGAAATGAATGCATGGTGTATATACATGACTTGTCAAAAGTCTGTTAAAAACATTATTTATTCCTGTGATGCAAAGCTAAATGTTCAGCATCATTACTCCGGTCTTCAGTGTCACATGATCCTTCAGAAATCATTCTAATATTCTGATTTGCTGCTCAAGAAATCTTTCTAATTATTATCATTGTTGTGCTGATATTTATGCAGAAAATATACATAATAACATCATAACATTCTTCATGGTTGTGATTTGCTTGAGACATTTTCTGCTCTCTATTTTCACCTTCCTCCATATTTTTTTCACATGCTCATGTGTAAATAAAGTAAAGCAGTCCTGCTGATTGATGGCTATGCAAATTAATCTACCACAGTACGAATGGTTTGGCAAAATCTCTGACATATTTCCAACTTTTACACTTTATATACCGCCCAGCCCCACTGTGAAAGACAAAGCTGTCAAAACATTTCACTGTGGGTGAATAGTGTTGCATCACTGATATTATCTGATTTGAAGGATCATTGTTCCTTCTCCTCTTCGGGAAAAGTCTTCAACATTCAGAGCCTTGGAGATCCCAGGTATAACAAAGCAGGCCAAGCTACAATTGAGACTACCTGTCTCTCTCCTCTGGTCTTTATAAAGCTCATTCTTCAATACATCTGGACTTATGTGTCCACCGCTGAGTTGGGAGTGTTGTGAGCGGTAAGCCCGTGGAGGAAAGGACTCTGCCCAGCTTTTAAGACTTTAATGAACCTTTGAAAGGTGGGATCAGAAGAGTAGAGCCCAGGGGCTTATCAAAGAGAAGAGGATTTCAGCATGATCATCCGTCTCAAAGCTGTGGATCTTCTGCAGACCAAAACAGCCACTGTCTGTTGCACCCACATTCTCATTTGCACAGCTCAGTCATTTCTATGAAAGCCATAATACAGATTATTGTGCAGGATATTGATTAATGGTTTATCATGGCTGTGGGTTTTAGAGGTTTCTTTGTTTTGGAGAGTTTAAATAAATGAGCCATGTTTGAAACCATAATGTACGGTAGCAGAAAAGCTTCAGTGAAACACGTCAACATTATACAATCATAATTAAGAGTAAGGATACAACTAACACTTATTTTGAGCCAATCAATCTGTCAGTTGTTATTACTGATCAGAAAAACGGCAGAATTTATTTTGTATTTTTTGTAAAATGTGTGTGTTTTCACTGCCACATTACAATGCAATGAGTTTCTGTCATTGTCACCTGTTCAGTACAGTCCATATAGTCAGCTACTGAATTATGATGAATAACTGTTTATTGTAATTATTTTTTAACAATACATAATACATAAGACACAATGTCATACCTAATAAACAGTATCTTGTGTCCTGGTATGTTTATGAAATGGCAGAAACATCAAAGTGATAAATCCCATTAATTTTCAATAAATAATCGCATGTATTAAAAACTGTCTCTCTCTAATAATAATAAAATTGGGCAACACTTCAGAAAACAGTTCCATCATTAATGAATAACTACACAGGAATAAATGACTAATGCACTATTACCATTCTAGCAAGTAATATTAACTAACAAGAAATTCTGATTAACAAATCAGTAAGTCATAGCACTCAGTTGAACGTGGTAGATCACTATTAGCAAATCAGTAACTACTATTTTTATATCTCCCAGAGAACTACCAAGGACTACTATATACATGTTCATAATTAATGTAAATAATGCAAAATGTATAATTAATTCTAAAGTGAGGATCATGATAACTCCTTAGTAATGACTAAGTCATTAAAAACTATTGAGGTTTTTGTAAGGTTCTGGATAGTTACATTTCCAATGGCTTTGGTAACACTTGAGTCGTTACTAGTGGGTTACCATGATCTTCACTTTAGAATACGGATCCAAATAATTATTAATTCCTTCTGAAGTATGTAGTAACACTTGAGTCATTACTATCCAGAACCGTACATATACCTCAATAGCTTACAATGCTTTCAGTCATTACTAAAGAGTTATCATGATCTTCACTTTAGAATACGGATCCAAAAAATAGCTATTTCCTTCTGAAGTATTTGGTATTACCTGAGTCATTACTTGTGGGTTACCATGATCTTTACTTCAGAATTAATTATACATTTTGCATCATTCACATTAATTATGAACATGTGTATAGTAGTTCTTAGTAGTTCTTTGGGAGATAGAAAAAATAGTTGATACTGATTAGCTAATAGTGAACTACTACTTTCAACTGAGCACTATTACTTATTGATTCGTTAATCAGATTTTCTTGTTAGTCAATAGTAGTTACTAGAATGCTAATAGTGCATTAGTCATTTGTTCCTGTGTAGTTATTCACTAACGACGGATCTGTATTCTAAAGTGTTACCTAAAATTGTATTATACAGTATGCCATTCCACTGATGTGTGGTCACAGGTACACTCTCAGAAAAAAAGGTCCACAGCTGTCACTGGGGTGGTACACCTGAAAGGTTATGTAGCTTGTTTACCCATAAATGCATAAAAATGCACTTTAAAAGTGCATATTATTACCTAAAGTGTATTTATTAGTACCTTTTGAAAGGGTTCCAATGACACTTTTGAGTCGTTTTAGTATCTTGAATATCTTACATTTTTCTGTCCTGTGGTACAGAGAGTTGCTGCCATCATTCTGTGATTCTGAGAAATTTTTGTTGTTTTGTTAGTCAAAAGATGCAGTTTTTTCATGGCTATGTAAGAGATATTCCAGCAAATTGTCTGGAGCACTTTAGGTTTTTTAGAGTTATTTTTAAAGTCAACCCATCCTGTTTCTGCCAAGGGTACAGCACAATGCAGACCTAATTTGTCATTTAAAGATAAGAAATACTGAAATAAGATGGTACTTCGAGAGGTTTTTAGCAGTAGCTGCATCAGCTCTGAACGTTATGTTCTATACATAACTGTACCGCACACTCGCGTTACCCCTCGATATTAGCCTATTTCACCCTGTTTTGAAAATAAAAATAATTCCTGTTTATTTTTCCTATGTACTGTGACCTTGTGGATGAATGGTGTAGTCTTTAGAAAACTTTTAATGCATGAACAGATCCACAATTGCTTATCTCCACCAGCTGCCACAGTGACTGAGACTGCTGGTCAATAAAGTGAGGACTTCAACTGACCTGTTTTAGTGTACTACATTTATTTTAATGGCGCAACAAATTGATGACATTGAAAACTTTGGGGAAAATTATGGAAAGGGTGTATAGGCTTTGTGATCAGAAATTCTTTAAATCTAAGTGATAAGTAATGTCTAATTCACAAACGGAATACAAAGTGAAAAACACAAACGACTCATGTAGACGATATGGTTATACAATGCCCATGTCTCTTTTCAAATATAGTGAGTATTTAAGTTTCTCTGCATTGCAGTTTTATTCTATATTACTCTACTACAATAGGCAAATCATGTTTAAAATAATGTCTTCAACTGAATTGGACCATAACACATTTAGTTATGTGACTTGACAAATACATTTTAATCATTAATACGCTATATATAAATAACAATATTTTGAAAATTAGATTGGACTTTATCTATTAAACTTAATCTATTAAAACATTTACATAGATTTTAAACTGAGACCTAAAAGGATTCATTATACTTCCTCAGAATGTCTTATCAGTGTCTGCCATGTTTCGTAGTTGTAACGGATGGGGCTGGTAGCCATCCATCCAGCCATCACAGGGAGCCTTCTCCCGAAAACTGACTGTCTGTTCTTCGTTGGTTACTTCCTGTTTGGTACTCTATTCAGAGATTTTCTTACTATAGGGAGATGAGAGGGTCTGTATTACTTACTACTGGAGAAAGCATAACGGCTAACTTGGATCACATTTACCTTAATAACCAATCACATTACAGCCTTGACGTCACTGAATTTCAGTCAGAGTTGTGGGACACTCAGTCGCCGTTTATGGATATCATAGGAATGAATAAGAAGTGCCGTAAGCTGAATCCCACCTGTCGCAAAAAGTCAATGACTTCTCTTATAAAGTTTTTTCATGGTAAACTCTATAACTCAATCCAAAAGTATTGTTTAGTGTAAAACATTTTGAAGATTAGCAGATAGGCTGTGGATTAATTAAATGGTAAGCCGTTTCCTCTAAAAAGCTGTTTTTTCAGCATAGTGAAGCCTCTCTTTCATTGACATCCATTCAAAGAAAACTCTTTTCCACGTACTGCCAGACCGGAAACGTTAGCTTTAGCCGTTACACTTTTTTCGGCTAATGGTTTCAGGCTTGCCATTTAGTGGCTTTGCCCTATTTAAATCATGCTGTTCCTGTTTTTCACTGCGAAGTATTGCCAGTTCTCACTACCTTACCAGGCGTTTTTTCATTCATTGTGTTTGCCTATTGTTATGACCTTTGTGCCTGCCTTTTTTGACTTCTACCTTTTGGATTACCATTTTTCCTTGTTTGTGTGGTTGAACCGACTTTTTGTGTGTTTGGAAGCTGCCTGTTTTCTCTACTACGATAGTGATTTGGATTTGTTTGCTGAACGTTAATAAACTTCTTGCATTTGGATCTCACGCTATCTTCATGTCGTCACCTACGGCCTCGTCACAGTATTGAACGGCCATTCAGATTTTTAAAATTTGATTGGCTTGATTGATCTTTAATTTGACTGATCATGAGTAGTTCAATAAGAAGTTACGAGTATTTGTGTTGTTATTGTAGCACCCACTATTGGCAGAATTTGACTGGGACTATGCGACCGGGCATGTGTCCTCAAAATCCCCAGGCGCCAGACATTTAATTCACTAATATTTTAAAATAACTCTTCAACATATCAAAATTCATGGCAAGGGGATCTTATTAGAATACTACCACCCCTAAAAACCATCATTTTGTTTTTGCAACGTTATACCAATTCTAATGACATGGCGAGCAAGAGAGCAGTAGATTTATTTATTTATTTACTGTACATTACGCTGCTGCCACACAGATCTAATACGTGATTTCTTTCCCAGCTGTTTACCGTCACAGACATAATCAGCTGCTTTTGTAACTCGCTTTCTGTGTGTTCACTTTGGATGTGTGCACTCAGAAGTTTAAACTAATATGGTTTAAAACGCACTATTTCAGCGCGATAGACATGATCATCAAAACCAAACAGAGTTTTCGAGCCCTATTCTGGAAAGGGGGCGAGGAGCAGCAGCTCATTTGCAATCAAAGAGACATGCACGAAAACAGTATAGTTCTGCTTCCACTCAAAATAGGCATTTTTCAGATGATATAATAAATGATCTGTGGGGTATTTTGAGCTGAAACTGCACAGACACATTCTAGTGACACCTGATAGTGATAGTGTGATAGTATTCCTTACATTAAATTAAGATTTACATTTAATTAAGAATTACTTTATGCCATTAACAATTGATAAAAAGATTTTAGAAAGGACGCTTGAGCCTTTGACTTTAGAATAACATATATATCATTTATTTGGTAATAAATCAGCACTAAAATGTTATTGGCTCTCCCACTGACATTTTGCCTGATTGATTCAATGGTTTCTTGTTATTTGTGGCAGCAGTCATTGAGCGTGTGTCTTCAGTCATCTGTGACCTTGTCAGCTGTCCTGCCTTTTTTTTTCCATGTTCGATTTCACCTCTAAATCATCTCATATTCCAAAACCACACAATTCCTTTTGTTCTTTCCTCCTCATTCTTCATGTTTCCTCCTGAGCACACCCACCCGCTGCCATTCAGTGCACCGCTATGCCATCTGTCAGCATAGAAACTGGTAAAAAATGTATTCTAACTCTATTTCGGCAAGGGGAATAAATGGAGTGTGTCATGGTCGAACGGAGTTTTGGCAGAAAACACAAATTTCACTGTGACATGCATGCATCATTCTCCTCTCTCTCTTCTCTCTCACCACTCTGGTGGTGTGGGTTTGTTGTGTCTAGTGGTGCTGCATGACAGTAGGTGGGAGAAGGAAACAGAAATAGTGCTCTGCGCTTACAGGCAGGAGAAGTAGAATATTCTTGAGCTTATATGTTTTATTCTGTTTCCCTCAGTAAAGACTCTTTCATATAGAGTCTATTTTCATAACGATAAAATATGCATGCAGACTTTCTATAGAAACAAACCTGCATGACATGACATATCAGAATGATTTTGGTGAGAGGCGAGGAGAGCAGGTGAGCATGTATATACATCATCTGTTGGCCTGTTAGGGTCAGCATGGAACTGAAATGGACTCTGTTTGCTTTTTTTACATGTTAGGATGACCACATGACTGTGATGAAAAGTCAAGAGGTACATGCACTGATAAATTGTACTCATTGCAGGGGCCTGAGTTCAATTCTGGCCTGATGTCACTGAAGTCAGTGTTTTTGTTTTTATTCACAACAGTCTGTAAAGAACAGAAATGAGATTAAAGAAACATTGTTTGTTGAAAATGGCTCAGAATCATCTGATCTTTGGACACATTACAAGTCAAGCCTAAACGTTAACTCTTATGCTGATACTGAAATCCAATACAGAGATGAAGTTTTGCTATCCTCAAGTCATCTTAAGACTCCCCATCTAATGTTTTCAAGATGACTGGAAATTAAACAGTTTTGTCAGATTTCCAAGTGAACAGGTTTGTTTTTATAGGCTTATTAGGTGGTTTAAATGACTTTTCCAGATGGTAGTCACCAAAACACCTGTGTGTGTTTCTTTGAATAGAAAAAAATAGTAATAATAAAAATAAAACAAAACTGATTGTGCGAATTGTGTGCATGCGTACTGGACATTAACAAATTACCTCTCAACATAGTGAGGAAGAGGCAACAGATCAACTTATAGCCAATATGACGGTAAAGTAATTCACAACATAAACAATTAAAATTCATATGATAAAAAATTCAAATCATTTACCTTACAACCATTTCAGCGGACTGCACAATAAACAATAAAAAAGATTGCAGTCTTTCTTTTTTCAAAAAGTGTGCATAAACCCACGCATATAAGACATGGGAAGTGCTTTATACAATCATATCGTTATGCATATCAATATGTCAAGACAAATGTAAAATACACAATTAATACAGACTTTACAGCTTCTTATTAACAAATCAGCAGGTTATTTACACAAACTGAAAGCATATTATCTGCTTTACATTCACAAAAAACACTAACCACAGTCGTCCTCTAGACATTTCATTCAAAATTAACAGTGGTTTGGGAAAACACTTCTGTTCAAAATGCCACAGTCAGATATCAATTACCTACACACAGTGAACATATGTGAAAACACTGATCAGCTGATTTTTTCACTTAGAAATCAACTCAATGTTTTGATAAAGAAATCAATCTTGCATTTCCATTGGTAGTGTAAGTATTACAATACCAACACACTGTTTAATTCATAACTAGGTCCGAAAAGCATCCAGTGACAAGCAATTGGTCTCTTCACACCAGATGCGACACAGCTACAGCATGTGAGCGGGCTGCACTGCACTCACAATGAAATGAATAAAGTACATAATTAAATTAAATATTAAAATTAAAATATGAAGCCATACATATTGCAAGACTGAGCAATATAAGAGTTACTTGTTTTATTTTATTTTATTTATTTATTTTTTTTTTAGTTTATTTTCAAGATCTGAGGAAAACAATATCCATTGGTTATGCAGGTCATGCAAAATAATATTCAAAGTCAAATGACAGTAAATGCTTTTAACATTATTTGAGGCAAATTATCAGTACTTTTCATGGTTTGCATTTTCTTGTTCCTGTCGTAATGCTACAGAAATAGAAACAGTTCCAAAATTCACCATTGCTCATCGTGCATGGCTGGTTAGGAGAAAAACATGCAAAAGCTACCTTTCATCGTGTAGTAGCAATGCAGCGCATCTGCTTAGGACATGGTGTTACAGTGTTAGTTCATTTGCACTGATTTGTGTTTAGAAATGCTGATGTCTCTGAGCATTAACCTCAGTCACAGCCTCCATAATGCACAAACCTCCATTTAACCAATCACTCTAGGTTCCATTCTACCTATATTCCCTATATGTTCCCTTTCCAGTATAACATATGTGTTGTGATAATGAGCAAATGTCGCTAATGCGTAGAAGACAGTTTTATATTTTTTCAGTGTCCAGCGTCACACTGTGTCAGGCTGCAGAGAAACACATGTGCTCTGTGTGGGAGACAGAGTGTGCTGAAATGAGACAAGTGTGAAATAGAGCCCTTCACCCTGTGCGTGTTGGAGAGAAAGAAAGATGAACCGTGGAGGGAGAGAGTGTGTGAAATGTTAATGACGGCACATGGTGAGCACGAGTGCTGAAACATCTGTATTAAGCAGCGCTGTGTTTGGCAGCCAGCTCGACCTTGGAGAGATGAATAAGACGCTCAAGCAGGACAGGAGAGCTTTGATCAGCTCCTCTGATTTACATACCGCAAATATGGATGCTGCTTCTTTCTCTCTCTGTCTATCTATCTTACTGTCCGTGATTTTCATCGTCTGGCTTTCCTTCTGTCAGTCTCTCTCAGATTATGCTTCAATAGCTCTGCTGTCATGCTCATTTTCATGCTTCTAAATGAGTAGCGCATGCCACTGAGCTTTGGCTTTTCTCTTTCCTCTAATCTTCAGACGCTGATTATAAAGAAGTCAGATTAATCATTTAGTTACCAAATGTGACCAATGCTCTGCTCCATCATTTGGTTGGAGGGGATATTTCTGATTAATCGCAGTGTGTCATTTCGATGGCCAGTCAAACAGAGTGTTTATTGGACATGCATCAGCACATCAATCAATGATTATGGTATTGTGTATAGAATTGGAACCCTAAAATGGTAAAACAGCAGCAAATGTTCCCTCAGATATTTGTCACAATTTGAATAAATATACTATAGCAGGGGTGGCAAATGTTGGTCCTGGAGAACCACAGCCCTGCAGAGTTTTGATTCAACCCTAATCAAACACACACAGCAAGCTACAGGCAGGTGAGTTTTATCATGGTTGGAGCTAAACTCCGCAGTACTGTGGCTTTCCAGGTCCGGAGTTTGTCACCCCTGTACTGTAGTTTAAATTTATATTAAAATGGAATTAGCATTTAGAATGAACTTCAGAATGCTTTTTCTTTTTTGACCTATTTTCTTTTAGTGCTATAGAGCACTAACAACAGCTGGCATTATGCAGTGTTTTCTTTTTAAAAATTACTTTACAAAACCAAAATAGCGATATGTTACATGGTCAGAGTTTACATTGCAGTACAAAATGTTTCCTATGTTGTCTCCTGAAACTGAAAGACTAACGCCTGTGCTGGCATTCGGCTAAATCTAATTGTTTTGATAGTACTTAATTTTTTAGATTTGGAATATATTTCAGTATTGCTATAGAAATGCAGCAAATTGCTGAATTATTCAGTTTTGTATGTTATAAACAATAGGTTAATGTAATTATGTGCTATTTGGCCTGTAGGTACAAAAAGTTGTGGCCAATCCAACATTAAATGATCCACAGTTTAGCCCACATAGGCTGATATTGTGCACACTGTGTGAAAAGTTTTTAAAAGTATTAAGAACCTGGTCCTAGTGGTCCCAGTGGTCCTGTTTTTCCTTATTTGGTCATGTTCGGGTCTACGCATTGTGTGCGTGTTTGTTCCAGTGCCTATTGTGGATTTACCCTGTGTTTTGTGTATTAAAGACTGTTTATGCTTATTTGTGCTTCCTGCCACAGCATTGCCTTAAATATATTTCTAAATATATAAAATATGCATTTTTAATTTATGTTTGATGAAATGGTGAAGTAGCAATTTAATATATGTAATTAAAATACAAATTTCAGACCAAAATTAAGTAAAAAAAAAAAACAAAAAAAAAAAAAAACAATTAAAATGTTCACTGTTCAAGTACATTTAAGTGTCCCTTTATTTCATTAACATTTTATTATCTGCAAGTACAGCTTATACACACACATTGGAAGTACACATTCAATACATGGTCAAGTAAGTAAAAGGAAATAACTTTTCACAAGGGCAAGTAATGGTGACAAAATAACTAAGGATTGATTGATTGATTGATTGATTGATTGATTGATTGATTGATTTGAAGCAGGTAAGAGTTCAAAAAGGTTGTGGTTAGCTTTGTTAGTACGCATAATTAAACGGTTACATTATTTGACTATTTGTCAGATTAAGTGACATGGTTGTTGATTTTGCTGCAATGCCTGGTGACTTTTTGTCAGGAAGAGTTCATTTACTTCATCATTTCATGTTTCATAAATCTTGTGGTCTGGGTGGCCGTGCAATAGTAATAGTCAATAGCTGAACAAGCACAGTGCTCTGCATGGTCATTGTTTATAGAAAACAAAAGATGAACAATAATATTGCCGAAGGGAAAATTTGCATACATCATGTTAAATTGATACAATGTAAGAAATCTTATTAGATTAAATAAAAACAGGCAGTTGTTAAAACGATAAAAAAAATGTTATTGTACCTTAACGTTAAAATTCAGTCAATATTTCCTTTACATTACATTTACAGCTAAAATACTGTAAGTAAATGACTTCAAACTCAAAATGACCCTGTATGTTCAAAAGTCAAGGTATATTGGTGGTATATACAGCAGGCGTGGAATGTTGCATCTTGGTATTTTTCCAGCATCTTGTGCCAAAGATACTGTCCACATACATTAATAACCCAGATTAATTCTTTATTGATAAAGGATAGTTCAAGGATAAGGAGAAGTAGGTCTTTCGCATGATTCTTCAGTTTTTCCTCTACATTTGATATTATCCACAAGGGGCTCATAACTTGAGTCCTCCTGCTGTATTGTACAAAACGTGGCATTGCTGCATGGTGAGTGTCAGTTATTCTCCAGTAGCTACTGTGTAGAATCTGTGTTTATTTGACGAATGAGGCTCCTCTCTTCCTGCATTATGATAATCTCCTCCCTGCTGTTTTTTGTTTGCTTTGGCTTTGAGCTGGAACTTGCGGGCTGGAACTTGTATTGGGTGTTCATGGCATTTTCCAAAAGAGAGTGAGACAGCCAAGAAGAAAAGCAGCACATAAAGTGGAATGGCACGCAGAGGAACACTCAGACATTCCTGTGACCCAATGCACAACAGTTATTAAGACTCTGTCTTTGCATTTCTCATTCACGCTTGTGCACGCAGATGTTTTCCAAAGCGCATTGCCCCATCGTTTGATCATAACAGATTCACCTCGCTGCATCACTTAATGTTCTTTTCCTCTTCTAATGGAATCAGATGGAATGGAGGCGTTTTCCATTTTAGTATTCCCATGGTTACGGCATTTGTGAGCGTATGTTTTGAAGGTATTGGCCCAGTTTTCAGAAGCACGTTTCTGCTGAAAACTGCCCATTGGCCCTTAAGTGCATTTTAGTGAATTCTCTGCAAAAAAAAATAAAAAATAAATAAAAAAATAAAAAATTGACAGTGATGAGCACAATTGAGCATGGCTAGTCTTGCTAAGGAAAACACATTGACCTATCCAATGTCCATCTAATTGCACAGACTTTCAGATCAGATTAATTAACCCAACAATTACGATAAAAGTAATTTGCAATGGCTGTGATTCACCGATGTAATTTCCACTGATTTTATTGATGTACCAAAGGTAATTACAACTTCACCCAAACCATTATTGTTCAGTCAAACTCTGAAAAACCCAGAAGTAGTTAAAATGTCTGGAATGTTTGGTATGATAGCTGCACTGAGTCTTATTATATGATCATATGTGTGCATAATTATTCTGCACAATCAACGCTCCAATACATGCAATGACTGTTTTGGATATTTGAGATTGTTTCTTGTGATCACATCAGTGTTTATGTGGCCATTTATCTAGATAATTATCTAACATATGTAAACTTATAATTCCACATGGAGACTGAAAAGATTGTTGAATTGTCACTTTTTATTCTCTGTAATCTATTGTCCAATGTTTTTGCCTTTAACTTTTTTACTAGATAGGCAAGCATCATTGTTATTGTTGCTCATATTGAGAGCTATTAGTTTGAACAAAAACAGTACAGGTGCATCTCAAAAAATTAGATTTTGTTTTAATTTAACATATTTTAAAAACTGAAACTTTAATATATTCTAGATTCATTGCATGTAAAGTAAAATATTTTAAAAGTTTTTTTGTTTTAATTTTGATGATTAGAGCTTACAGCTTATGAAAGTCAAAAATCCAGTATTTCAAAATATTAGAATATTTCCTAAGATCAATCAAAAAAACATTTGCAAAAAAAGAAAAGTTCAAGTTTTTTAAAGTATGTTAATTTATGCACTCAGTACTTGGTCGGCAGCACATATTACAGCAAATTACTTGCTCTTAGCACAAATTACAGCATCAGTGAAGTGTGGCATGGAAGTGATCAGCCTGTGGCACTGCTGAGGCACTATTGAGCCTTCAGATCGTCTGTATATTGTTGGATCGACTGTTTCTCATCTTTCTCTTGAAAATATTCCATGGATTCTCAGTGGGGTGCAGGTCAGGCATGTTGGCAGGCCAATAAAGCACAGTAATATCATGGTCAGCAAAAACATCTGTTGACCACTGCTGAAGTCCTGCTGGAAAAGGAAATCTGCATCTCCATAAAGCTTGTCAGCACATGGAAGCATAAAATGCTCCAAAATCTTCTGGTAGACAGTGGCATTGACTTTGCACTCGATGAAACACAGTAGATCAACACCAGCAGACGTCATGGCACCCCAAATCATCACTGACTTCAGGAACTTCCCACTGGACTTCAAGCAGCTTGGATTCTGTGCCTCTTCAGTCTTCCTCCAGACTCAGGGATCATGATTTCAACATGAAATGCAAAATTTACTTCTATCTGAAAAGAGGACTTTGGAGCACTAAGCAACAGTCCAGTTATTTTTCTCCTTTGCCCAGGTAAGATGCTTCTGACGTTGTTTCTGAAGTGGCTTGGTAGCCCTTTTACTGAAGACGTCTGAGCATGGTGACTCTTGATGCACTAACTCCAACTTCATTCCACTCCTTGTGAAGCTATCCCAAGTGTTTGAATCGGCTTTACTTGACAGTATTCTCAAGCTTGCGGTCACCCTGTTGCTTTTGCACCTTTGCCTACCCATTTTCTTCCTTCCAGTCAACTTTGCATTTAATATGTACAGCAGAGGGTGTCCATTGCCAAGTCAGCAGTCTTTCCCACTAGTGTGGTTTCAAAGAACAAGAGATACACAGAATTTATACTGTAGGGATGGTTATTTAATGAAACTCAAATGTAAATATTGTAATATTTTGAGATACTGGATTTTTGACTTTCGTGAGCTGTACACTCTAATCATCCAAATTAAAACAAACAAACAAAAAAACTTTTGAAATGTTTATATGTAATGAATCTAGAACATATGAAAGTTTAATTTTCTAAAATAAGTTATAACAATAAAAAAATGAACTTTTTCATGATATTCTAATTTTTTGAGATGCACCTGTAGGTATTAATCTTTAATAGACAGCTATTTGTGCTACAGACATGATCACTTAAGATATGTGATGTCCACTATTACTTTTGTTTCTTTGTAGCTTCCATGTGAGTGGTCAAATTCACTTCTTAGCGAGACATTAAAATAAACAGTTATCAACTTTTTATGCTTTAAAGGGGATACATGTATATACAACTTCTTAGAGAAGATTTTAGCAAGTTGCTGACAGACTATCTGTTAGAATGCTTCTGCTTTAAAGGAGAAGTTCACTTCAACAAAAATTTACAGAAAATTTACTCACCCCCTTGTCATCCAAGATGTTTATGTCTTTCTTTCTTCAGTCGATTACAAATTATGTTTCTTTTGGAAAACATTTCAGGAATGTTCTTCATATAGTGGACTTCATTGGTGCCCCCAAGTTTGAACTTCCAAAACGCAGTTTAAATGCAGCTTCAAATGAAAGAAGGGTCATTTTTGAAACAAATTGACAGTTTATATACTTTTTAACAAAATTACGGATTTCTGTGAGATGTATTCCTGTTATTATGTGTAATTCACAGGTTTGATTTGTGCAATAAAAGGTTGTCATGTGTAGATGAGGGAAAGACAAGGAAAGGGGTGAGGTGTAGTAACAGTCGTTTTAACTGTATTCATGAAAACAGCTTCACACAAAAGTGAAGACAATACTGGACAATGAGCAGAACTAAATTGAAAGTTTAAATTCATGGGGAAACAAGATAATGAACCTAACTAGAAACTGGTGATGATCATAATCAGTGACTATGGTAACAAACAATGAACTAGATCTCAGGCAAACAGTGACAGGGAAAAAACAATAACAAAACAGAACATGACCATTACAGTTACAGATATAAATATTTCTCAGTTACTTCACAGGGCATGTGTGAGGATAATACAGGACATCTCTGCCCTACTGAAAGAATATGCACCTTTTTCTTCTCTTTCAAAGTCTGGTCCTCACTATGCAGATTTGTGGATGTTTATCACATCTTGGAAAGATGTGAATAAAGTGTCATTAAAGTCTGTGTTCTCTGAAGGAATAAGTTGAATTAGGTAGCTCATTAGCACTGTCATCATATATATTGCTGGCCATAAGAATAGATAACCTGCTTCGCAATAATCTACGATATAATGCCACCAGTGAGCTCTAAGGCCTTGTTCAGACTGTCTGCAGAAAAAAAAATAAAAAAAAAGCAGATTTTGTTGGATCATTATCCAGATGTTTATGAAAGTCTGGACAGCAAAAATTTTTTTTTAAATCTGATTCAAACTAGAACTGTCAAATGATTAATCGCGATTAATTGCATACAAAATAAGTTTGAGTCTGTCTAATATATGTGTGTGTACTGTGTGTAATTATTATGTATATATAAATAAATACAAAAACATGCATGTATATATTTAAGAAATATCAAAAAAGTATATGCATTTATTATAATTTGTATAAAATGTGTATTATATATACGTATAAATATTGTGTACATAAATAACATATTTCTCTTAAATACATACATTAATTTCTGTGTATTTAGATAATACATTGCTTACACCAGTAATTACACACAGTTCACACACATATATTAGGCAAACTTAAGCTTTTATTTTGTATGCAATTAACTGCGATTAATCGCGATTAATCGTTTGACAGCCCTAATGCAAACCACATATGGAGAATCAGATTTTTACAGATGTCTTTGTTTGGATGCTCTAGCTGCCCAAATCATATTTTATATGGTCTTTTGCATCACACTTAATGCAACACACAACGAAAACTACAAAATCAGTGATGGAAATGGAAAGTATTCATACAGTATTCAGGCAAAGCTGGCTGTGACTACAACTCGTAGCAGTAGCAGTTGACCTCATTCATTGAGGTTCCCAGGATCTAATCCTGGATAAATATGGAGACAAAATGATCTCAATCATAATTCATGCAAAGACACGATGCACACATGTTCCCCAATTCACATTCATGAAACCTAATTCACGTGCATGAATATATATATATATATATAGTCACAGGGTGAAGAATCACATGACAAGGATGGCTAAAAATAAAGACCCTGGAGGGTGGATTTCTTTACAATGTGAACAAGTGACAGAATTCAAGGTGGGTGCTCCGGTGAATGATGTGCTCTTTTCCTCGTGTTGCAGTGAGTCCGTGTGGTGCTCCAGTTAGGCTGATCGGTCACCAGCTGCTGTAGGGACAAAGCGAAAAGGTGTTATTGCTTGGTCTCATGGAGAAGGTTCCCACCCTTTTTCAGCGCTCATGCAGCTTATCTAGCCGCTGTTTGATGAGGTTCAGCTGGGGACGATCAGCCTGTGATGAGGGCGTGCAGGTGTTCCTCATCTGTTTCCAGCTATCCACAGCCATCCTCCAAAGGTCCTAAAAAAATATGTTTTAAAAGCAGCAAGCCATCCTACACGCTATGGTTTGCAAGTTCATCAGGCAAAAACACTGAAGGACCTGCACAAGGGTGGTCATGATCCAGAAGTTCTCCAGGAACTTTGCACCACCACGGACCTCACGCTACGAGCAGCGAAGGTGACCACGCAGTCTCTGGGTCATGGGTCACTTTCTATTAGTTCTACTTTCTATTTCCTGGGGGTTTTTTTGGATTGCCTAAGGATATTGTTTCCAACAGATATTGTTACCTCAACATTAATGTCTGTCTAATGTCATGTTATCATCCTCACACAAATGGACAAGTGGAGAGGCTCAACCAACCAGTCTCATCCAGACTAAGTATGCTCACAATTTCCTTGCACAATTATTCACCGGACTTACCCCTTTCCAGTGTGTGCTAGGTTATTGGCCACCACTTTTTCCTTGGTCTAGGGAACTTTCTGAGGTCCCTGTGGTGGACAACTAGATCAGGAGGAGTGAAAGGTGTGTGGGATAACGCTCGTGTCACACACATCACCAAGCCATTAGAAAACAAAAGATTCAAGGAAATCGAAAGGAGAAGTCCACACCCTGACTACCTGCCAGGCAAGATGGTCTGGTCAGCCACTCAAGACCTATGATTACAGCTACCCAACAGAAAGCTCAGACCAAGGTATGTAGGACCTTCTGACAGGTAAATCCTAAGACCTGCGGAGTTTCCGGCTAATTACTGTATTTCTCATTCCTTTCATGTGTCCCTGCTGAAACTTGCCCATACTGCATCTGGTTCTGAGACTGCAGAGTTGACACAGAGTTGATCTCCTGCCTACTTAATTTGGAAAATCCTAGATTCTAGAAGAATAGGTAATCAGATGCAATGCCTAAGTGGATTGAGAGGGATATGGGCGTGAAGAGAGATAGATAGCAGCCAAGGACGTTCTTGAATTATTGCAGATCAGTGACTTTCACTGTGACCATCCAGATCTTCGCGCATATAGACCCAGAGATCTGTTCGTAGAGGGTGGGGGTGGGTATCCTGTGACATCTCAGTTTGTGAACTTCTCACACTGCTGCCAGAGGGTGCTGTCACTGGAATACTAACCATTATGTCAGCTTCCTGTTTCCTATATAATTATTTCTTGTTCCTTTCAATCACTACTACAGCCATCTTAACACTACAAGAATTGCCAGTTCTCACCTGCTTTACAGAGAGTTTTCTATTGTTGTCTAGATTTTATGTGTATTTACAGGTTTTTACAGTTCAGGTAATTGGATTTCTACCTTGCATTTGTTTGCTAGTTTGTGATTCTCTGTTTATATCACCTAAGCCTGAACTTTGACTTCATCACCTGCCTTTAGAAATGACTGAATGAGAAAATAGTTTGGTAAATGACTCTGAGCTGGTTAATACACACCATTCAGCTGGTTCTAGTGGTCCCAAGTAAAATTGTATTTCTTATAGATTATATAATAACGACTTGGAAAACAGAAAAGACATGAAAGGTTGGAAGTATTGTATGTATGTATATATTTATTTATTTAGTGAGTGAGTGAGTGAGTAAAGAACATTTGTAATATAATACCCAGCTAACAGGGAACGTTCCCAGAACTTTAGCTAACATTCTGTACATGATTGGTTAATGTTTTAAAGAAAATATTTAAATGTAATGTTTAAAGAATGTTTTAAGGATGTTTTTTGTTTTGTTTCAAATTATGTTCATATATGTTAAATGTAAACAATGATATCACATTCTAACTGTAACATTTCAAGGAAGTTTTGGGAATGTTTTTGAGGTATACAATATTCTTAATAAATTATTGACACAATGTTTCATGATAACTAAAAAAGAACATTATCTCAGCCACATTAGAAAACATTATAAGGATATCACTGAGGTCTGAGATACCAGAATTTTTTTTTTATAAAACATTGTCATAATGTGATGTGTTAACATAACTATAAAATTTTCACTGCATCATGTTGAGGATGTTTTGAGGATGATGTTTAGGTAACAGAATAGACAATATTCTTAATAAAACATTGACAAAATGTTCCATGGTAACTAATGAAGAACATTATCTCAACAACATTAGGAAAACATTACAAGGATCCAGGCTAAAAATGTTTCACGTTATGGGAATGTTTCCAGCGGCAAGTTTTATTTTAGTTCCCAGAATGTTCTGCTAAAAGGTAGGATAACATTCTATAAAAACATTTGAAAATTGTTTATTGATAATACTGTTAGAACATTATCATCTAACAAAGCCTATCTAATAAAGCCATTTTCTGATGTTAACAAAGACATCATGTAGTGATCTGATCAACCAACTGATCTCATGTTAAGTTTAATCATATTAATGACTGCAGAAATGCATTACAACAGCATAAGATCCATTGGTCTTTTAATTATATTTTTAAATGTATAATAAAAATAATAAAAAAAACTAACAACACAGATTAGACTGAACAAAAACATCTAAACCTCTGTTAATCTCAATAAGACCTTTTGTAAATGTATGACAGAAATAAAGTAAATCCGGTTTATAATAATGAAGCTGGTTGTAATGAGGACGCTGAGGCGGCGTTTGAATCCAATTGCGGAAGTTTATTACAAATGACAGCACACATAAACGTGGAAGCAGGCAGAGGGTCGATCACCAGAAAAGCAGTCCAACAGCATACAACACATAAACGTAATCCAAGCAGCAGAGAGATAAAGCAGGCAGTGGGTCAAATACCGTGAAGTCAGTCCAGAAACAGCAAACAATCCAATAGGGGTAATCCGTAAACTCAAGAGTCCATAAACAAAGCAAGGTAGCAACAGGTAATCCAACAGAGTAAATATAGAAACACTCGGTAAGGCAGGTGAAACTGGCAATACTTCGAGAGGTGCAAGCACATGGTGAGTCCTTATATACTGCCAAACAGGAAGTGACAGTAGAAGCAGCAGAGGGAGCATGCAGGCAGTACTGGGGTGAGGGCTCCCTCTGCTGGCGTGGCATTACAGAATCCCCCCCCTAGGAGCGACTCCTGGCGCTCAAAACAACAACAGTCCAGGTGGGTGGGGGAACAGAGGCAAAACAGGGGGTGGGACGGAGGGCCAGGTCCATGTAGAGCAGGTGGGCCTGGATCGTGGAGCAGGGACAGACAGTGAAGCACTGGAGGACCTGGACCATGGAGCAGTGGCAGACAGTGAAGCACTGGAGGACCTGGGCCGTGGAGCTGTGGCAGACAGTGGAACTTTGGAGGACCAGGGCCATGGAGCTGTGACAGACGGTGGAACCTTGGAGGACCTGGGCCGTGGAGCAGTAGCAGACCGTGAAGTACTGGAGGGCCTGGGCCGTGAAGCTGTGGCAGACAGTGGAACCTTGGAGGACCTGGGCCGTGGAGCAGTAGCAGATTGTGAAGTACTGGAGGACCTGGGCCGTGGAGCTGTGGCAGACCGTGTAGTACTGGAGGGCCTGGGCCGTGGAGCAATGGCAGAGTAGGGGACCATGGTGGGGCAGGCAGAGCAGGCAGAACAGGAAGCCGTGGCGCAGCAGGCAGAGCAGGCAGAACAGGAAGCCATGGCGAGGCAGGCAGAGCAGGCATAACAGGGAGCCATGGCGAGGCAGGCAGAGCAGGCATAACAGGGAGCCATTGCAGGGCAGGCAGAACAGGCAGAGCAAGCAGGAGCAGAGATATCCACAGTGGGACTAATGACATGCATAGCAGAGCGGTGTGTACTTGAATGATTTCTTTGGCCTTCTTGATTGTGACATGGCAGGCAGAGAGTTCATCGTGCGACGCCGCCCCCATAGGAGGATCTACAGCTTGCGCTGACACCTCTGGGGGCATGGGCGCAGATGCTTGGGCAGGTGTAGCAGGGAAGTTATAAATGGCCTTCCTGGCCGTGACAGGACAGGCAGAGAGTCCTTGGGGAAACGCCGCCCCTTTAGGAGGTTCTGCAGCCGGAGCTGCTGCTTCTGGGGGCATTGGCGCAGACTCTTTGACAGAAGAGGCCTCTGGCGTAGACTCGTGGACAGGCGAGGCCTCTGGAGCAGACTCGTGGACAGGCGAGGCCTCTGGAGCAGACTCGTGGACAGGCGAGGCCTCTGGAGCAGACTCGTGGACAGGCGAGGCCTCTGGAGCAGACTCGTGGACAGGCGAGGCCTCTGGAGCACAGTGTGCAGCCCACACACTAAAGATGGCTACGGCCATTACAGGCAGCACAGTAGATAATGGGGTGTCTGTTGACCTTGAGGGTGCTGATGTTACGGGCTTGTGGCTTGGGAGCGTGGGCTCTGCGTGGCTTGGGAGCGTGGGCTCTGCGGGGTCAGCTGATACGTGAGGTGGCTTGAGAAGGTCAGAGGGGACCTGGTGAGATTCTGGTAGAACAACAGTTTTTTGACTTGACTCAGGAAGGCCTGCCGTGGCCGGACTTGACTCAGGAGCAACAGCAGCAACCTGACTTGGCTCATGAAGAACAACTGTGGTGTGGCTTGGTTCAGGGAGATCAGCTGTGGCTTGACTTGGTTCGGGAATAACAGCAGCAACTTGACTTGGCTCATGAAGATCTGCTGTAACTTGGCTTGGCTCATGAAGATCAACTGTGACTTTGCTTGACTCAGGAACCACGGCTGTGACTTTGCTTGACTTGAGGGCTACAGCTATAGCTTTACTTGACTCAGGAGCAATAGCTGTAACTTGACTGGACTTCGGAAGAGCAGCTCTGACCTGACTTGACACAGGAAACACAGCTTTAACGTGACTTGACGCTGGAACAACAGCTGCAGCTTGACTTGATTGTGGAACAACAGCCGTGACCTGACTGGACTCGGAAACTTGACTTGACTCAGGAAACGCAGCTGTAACTTGACTTGACTTGGAAACTTGACTTGACTCGGGAAACACAGCTGCAACGTAACTTGACTCAGGAACGACATGGCTTGGCTCAGGAACGACATGGCTTGGCTCAGGAACGACATGGCTTGGCTCAGGAACGACATGGCTTGGCTCAGGAACGACAGCTGTAACTTGGCTTGACTCGTGGGGCACAGCTGTGACTTGGCTTGACTCGTGGGGAACAGCTGTGACTTGGCTTGACTCGTGGGGAACAGCTGTGACTTGGCTTGATTCATGGGGAACAACTGTGTCCTTGCTTGACTCATGGAGAACAACAGCTGTATCTTGGCTTGGCTCGTGGAACACAGCTGTGACTTGGCTTGGTTCATGGGGAACAGCTGTGGCCTTGCTTGACCCTGTTGCTTGACTTGACTCTGTTGCGTGACCGGGCTCTGTAGCTTGACCGGGCTCTGTAGCTTGACTTGACCCTGGAACTGGACTTGACTTGGAAGCCTGACTGGACTTGGAAACTTGACTTGACCCTGAAACTCGACTGGACTTGGAAGCTTTTGACCCTGGAGCAGCAACTGTAGCTTGACTGGGTTCTGCAGCTTGACTGGGTTCTGCAGCTTGACTGGGTTCTGCAGCTTGACTGGGTTCTGCAGCTTGACTGGGTACAGGAACAGTAGCTGTCATTTTAGCTGCCCATACAGCCATTAGGGGTGAGTCTAGTACGCGTGCCATCATAAGGCGTGGCTTGGAGACAGCGATTATCTTGTGGAGTGGCTCTGGGATGGCAGCCATCTTGTGAACTGGCTTGGGGAAGGCGGCCATCTTGTGGATTGGCTCTGGGACGGTAGCCATCTTGTGAACAGGTTTGGGAATGGCGGCCATCTTGTGGACTGGCTCTGGGATGGCAGCCATCTTGTGGCCTAGCTCTGGGACGGCGGCCCTCTTGTGGACTGGCTCTGGGAAGGCGGCCATCTTGTGGACTGGCTCTGGGATGGCGGCCATCTTGTGGACCGGCTTGGAGATAGCAGCCATCTTGTGAGCTGGTTGTAGGAGGGTAACCATGACAGGTGCAGACTCCGGACAGGCAGGAATGGCGTGAGCAGGCCCTGGAGCGGCAGGCATGGCGTGAGCAGGCCCTGGAGCGGCAGGCTTGGCGTGAGCAGGCCCTGGAGCGGCAGGCGTGGCGTGAGCAGGCCCTGGAGCGGCAGGCGTGGCGTGAGCAGGCCCTGGAGCGGCAGGCGTGGCGTGAGCAGGCCCTGGAGCGGCAGGCGTGGCGTGAGCAGGCCCTGGAGCGGCAGGCGTGGCGTGAGCAGGCCCTGGAGCGGCAGGCGTGGCGTGAGCAGGCCCTGGAGCGGCAGGCGTGGCGTGAGCAGGCTTTGGCTTGATGGATGTGGCTTGAACAGGCTGTGGTGTGGTGGTTACTGTGGGATTGCGGGGTCCCTCGTCCGCAATCCCAACAGTGTATGGTGATCCGCTTAAGAGCAGGGCATGATCGATATATTTCTCCAGTGACCAACAAATTTTCCCCCCTGGCAGAATTGAACTAATGGGCTCGTTTAACCCAAAACGAAAAAAGTCCTTTAGTGCCACATCATTAAAATCCACTAGATGACACAGTCCACAAAAATCCTCAACATACTCCTCTATGGTCCTGTCGCCTTGACGAAGGCAGATGAGACGAGATACTGCTGGGTTCATGATTTGTTGTGTTGTGTATGCTGTAACTTCCGCTGGATTCAGGGGAGGCGAAGTATTCTGTAATGAGGACGCTGAGGCGGCGTTTGAATCCAATTGCGGAAGTTTATTACAAATGACAGCACACATAAACGTGGAAGCAGGCAGAGGGTCGATCACCAGAAAAGCAGTCCAACAGCATACAACACATAAACGTAATCCAAGCAGCAGAGAGATAAAGCAGGCAGTGGGTCAAATACCGTGAAGTTAGTCCAGAAACAGCAAACAATCCAATAGGGGTAATCCGTAAACTCAAGAGTCCATAAACAAAGCAAGGTAGCAACAGGTAATCCAACAGAGTAAATATAGAAACACTCGGTAAGGCAGGTGAAACTGGCAATACTTCGCGAGGTGCAAGCACATGGTGAGTCCTTATATACTGCCAAACAGGAAGTGACAGTAGAAGCAGCAGAGGGAGCATGCAGGCAGTACTGGGGTGAGGGCTCCCTCTGCTGGCGTGGCATTACACTGGTAATGCTGTTTTTGGAGTTATTTAATGAAGTTGGAGCTTCATCAAGCAAAGGCATAGGAGTTTTTACTTTCAACCAAAATTTGACATCTGAGCAACATTAGATTCCACATCCAATGTCTAATGGGAAGCTTTCCAATTTTTTTTTACTAGAATGTTAGAGGGTAATGTTCTAACAATGTTATCAATAAACATTTGTAGAATGTTTTTAGAGAATGTTTTAGGATAATATTCTGGGAACTAAAATAAAACCTGCCACTGAAAGCATTACCAGAACATAGCATAATGTTCTCGTAACATTTGTAAAACAAAAAATTGTTAGCCAAAGCATAATGTTCTCGTAACATTCGTAAAACAAAAAATTGTTAGCCAAAGCATAATGTTCTCGTAACATTCGTAAAACAAAAAATTGTTAGCCAACTAACTTTAGCCTGTGCTGATATAATTTCTGATTCTGATTTCTGAACAGGCTTTCTTGCATCTCTTGCAATGGCTAGTGTTCACGAGTCCAGAAGCATGCAAAGAACAGCAAGGCAGAAGCTACTGCTTTCCAAAAAGAATATCACTGCCACAGACCACATAGACTCTCTTCTAAACTAAAGTTCAGGACTGGTCCACAGTTACTAGAAAAATCTGTTTGTAGTCATCCCTGCTGCTCAAAGGAGTTACACTTGATACATAGGGAAAAGGTTTAGCAAAATCATGTAATCTTAGTATATTTTCACTTTATTTATTAAACAAAAATATCAATGTTATTGTGTTGTTGAGTTCACTTTATCTGCTTTTAGAACTTTAGAAATAGAATGTCTCATGGTATGACCATGGTTCCCTGAAAAGGAAATGCTTGTGCGTGATTGCATTTAGAAGCATGTGTGAAATCAGACCAATGGCATGCAGGACGCTATATAGCATAACCAGAACAAACAATGTCAGCTTCTGATTGGCCAAAGCAAGTTGTTCATGCAGGAGCACATCCTAGATTAAGGAATGCCTTGGAGTCACAAAGGAGCCAGAGCTGGATCCAGTCCAGGCACTTTGTAAAAAGGCTAGGGTGCCAAGGCTATGTCAAAAGGAAGAACCCGATGCTGCTATGCTTTGTCCTTGAAAGCAAACCTCAGAAACTTCTATTGTTGTGGAAGAACGGATATATGGAAGTATGCTTGAGATCTGTTGTGAAAAACCAGTCGTTGTCTTACAATAAGACCTAAGTTAACATTTTGAACATGCATGCTCTTAACGTGTGATTCAGATGGTGCAGACTGAGAAATGGACACAACTCCCACATATTTCTTTGAACGATGAACTACCGACTGAAGAACCTAGACTCTATCTCAGGAAGGGAAACACATTTTATGGCTTCCTTCCACAAGACAGTGGACCTCTTGATCCATGCAGGATCCTGTGGAACCAAAGCAGATGAGAACCAAACTGGACTGTGTAGGTCTGCAAGACGCATTGGGACAAATTGTCAAAAGTTTTCACACTGCCAAATGGTCTACTAAGTGAACCAATCTCTCGAGACTGGCCAATGATGCAGTCAGCTTAGCACCCTAAAGCAGATGACTGGAACAATGGAACAACCAAACTGGCTTCTCTAAGTCCCTAAGAAGTTACATGCTCACAGCAGCATGTTGTTGATGTTTTGGTAGAAGCAAGTCTCGGTAAATGCCAAGACCAAATACATTGTCATGTACATTACCATGCAAATCCCTTCGAGAGTTGTCATGACAGAGCTAAATAATAGGGCGTCTACCTATTCGTATCTATGGTTGTACTTGCATGAATGCTCATGTGACATGCATTTTCATTTGTGTAGTGTAGACGGAGAATGTTTCTGAAACACAGTGAAAACGCTAGTGTAGACGAGGATCATTTTCATTTTAAAATGCCTTTTTAAAACAAAAACGCACTAGTGTAAACAGGGCCTAAAGTGCAGCGGGTCAAGATACCAGATCTCTTCTTGTTTTTTTTTCTTTTTCTTGTTGAGTAAAGAAAGCGCAGCTAAGACATAAAAACATTATTAACCGGTATTTTGTTCTACTCAAACCAGTTTCTGTGCGATAATAATACAGAGGAATGCAGGAACAGAAACTTTAAAATATCGATTCTGCTCTGAGTGAACCAACTGATTTTTTTTTTGTTTGTCTGTTTTCAAGCCCTACTCATTAGACCATAATCCACTGTTGGAGGGAGAGGGTGGAAAAAGTAAGTTAAACAGTTGTAACTAATAAAGAGGATAGCAGAATGAGAATTAATGAAATTAAGGATAAAGGCTTATACTGTTTTTGATAAGAGCGAGATATCAAAGATTTGATGTGTGGAGCTTTTAGTGGAGTCATGAATGATTTAGAGATCAATTAATTTCTTCTTTCTAATAATTCAAATTCTACATGCTTATCTGAGGAAATATCTCAGTTTTTGGAGCATCCAGTTTTGATTTAAGTATATGCTTTTCTGTGGCGGTCCAAATCATTAGCATGCATGTTTTTTTTTTGTTGTTGTTATTGTTTTTTTTTTTCAATGCCAGCAGTGATCTAAAGGTTGTTAGACACTTGTGGTTTTCTTGGCAGTTTGCCAGACAGTCATAGCTGGTAGAGGCAGATAAATAACTCTTTTCTACACGGTCCAAATCCTATTTGAAAACAATATGACTACATTGTTGATGGAAGGTCTATTTTTGTGCTGTTGCAGTATATGCATGTGTTTGAGGTGGGGGTACAGAGAGTGTTGCGACTCTCAGTATGAAAGTGGAAAGAAGGATTTGGAGAGAAAAAGAGAAACTTTGTGTGATGGTTTTAACCTGCAGTCACTGCTTGAGAATATCTGGGGTTCATCTGCATTTTTGAAAAGCTTTTTTTAATGGGCCTACCAAAGCACCTCAGTCGCCTGGCTAAATTGTTAAAGGGAAATAAGTTAATTTTCAAGTCATCGTTCATGTTTTACAGCATGCCCATTGCATACATTAATCCTTTACACATGACATCCATGTGAGCATACCAAGAAGGCATGTTATGTAATTATAATAAAGCACTTTTTAATAGAGTTCTTTGTGTAGGAACAGCACAAACAATACACATATTTGCTTTTAAACCTTCTGGTACACTTGTCCTATAGACCCATATTGTAAGTCACTCATGTAAAGCCATCATATTTGTTGATATTGAAGTTGATATTATCAAAATATAATTAAAAGCTATATAAATGTAAAATAAAGTAAATATTTAAATAATTTTTCTCAGGTGTACAAAAGCTATTTGAGGCAGAACATTTCTACCTTGCTTATGGAATGAATTTTTAACATGTAAATAGTGTAATTGTCACATATCATGTGAGGAAGGGGATGATAATAATTAAGGCACAGGTGATACAAGGCTAACTAATGATGAATAAATTAGGACAGGAAACAGGAACAACCAAATATGGGCACAAGAGGGAGAAACCAACATAAACAACCCACAGGGAGGGTTGTTAGTGAGTAATGTTCTAACAATGTTATTGTAGCGTCTGGACCAATCAGACATACATTAATTGTTACATTTAACAAATAGTCTTTAAACACAACAGGCCAGCTACATGCTGGAGCTCTGGAGACAAACCCCCCCAAAGCAACTAACACCCCAAAAGGGCTCAGTTGCCAGGACAACGATCTGATACCACAGGTTTTATTGCTTCAAGGAATGCACATCTGCCCATGCTACATTTGCCATAGGAAAGACACAATGCCTATAGAGATAGACTCCTTCCTATTCATTCACAGACAAACCTTTCTTTGACCTTCCTATCACACATAGCCCAGGTTATTGTGTACAGTATTACTGCAATGTATTTTAATTTTGTCTGTTGTATTTGTATTTGTCTTTCTACTGTTTTATGCATGTATTATGATAGATGACTAGTAGTATAACCCACCTATGTCATGCTTGGACTCTTTGAGTTCGTATTTTAATGATCTAAAAGATGGTGTAAATTAGATGTTGATACCTTTGCAACATGTTAGTGTTTTAAGAAACCTTAGTAGTTTTTGCATCAACACCCAATCGAATTACATATGCAAATTACCATGCTCACAGACAAAGAGTCGTAAACTTTCTCTCCAAAGGTGAAAGTTACCATTGGTTCATGGACCTCCTGGAGGTACAGCCTCCAGAGAGTTTAAAGGCATCGACCCCTCTCTCTTCTCTCTCTCTTCACTTTCTCACTCGTCTGCAACATCTTCCGATTGCTGCCCGTGTGGAGGAACCCACGGGGAGCCGGAGCCGGCACAGGGCGTGCCCGGCGGGCCCGACAGGCCCAACATACAGAGCTGTGGCTCTCGACCACAAAGAGCCAGACAGTTCGACCTAACCTTGGAATTCATCTTCATGACTCGCCTCAGTCAGTCAGTGGTTCTTGGAGAACCTAAGAAGATGAGCTAGAACTCTTCAGGACTTCCCTAAGCGTGCGCCAGGCCTTGCGGCCTTGTCTTTCCATTCCTCAAAGATCACAGGACTTCAGCTGGGTCCCTCTCAGCTCTTGGTTCTTCTTCACTTTTCACATGGGAAGAAACTCCCAGTCACCAACGAGTCAGGACATCTTTGGAATTCATCACTCTTCAGACCTGGAAGAACGTGATCGCAATTCCAAAACCACCACTGCTTCAAACCACCAAGACTTTCAGAGACTGCATTTGGACACTTGTTCGACGACCAAGGCAATGCAAGTATCGTACACTTAACTAAACATACAGAGGTTTAGTATAAGCTTTAGACAGCACTGATGGTTTCACAGCAGGTGGTTAACTGACTTTTTTTTTTCATAGCTTCATTTCCTTGTCTCTCTCTAACTGCTTCTCACTGACCATTCCCCCATGTATGAGTGATTTCATGTTTGTTTGTTTAGATTAGTTATGTGTTAGTCCTTCGTTAATAAACTATTGTGCACAAATTACATGAGTTTTGATTCTGATTCTGCCTTGCAAATTAATGTCCCTTTACGATTCCGATTCGAGCTACATGCTCTAATGCAATGGTACTTTAAGAAAGTTATTTTCTGTGGCCAAGAAAATATCATTTCTTAGAGTTGATATAAAGATTATACTGAATGTTCGCTGAGCGAACAGATTAGTTGATGGAAAATTGATTCTGCTACAGTTACTACTGGCAGCTGATATAAGTAATTGTAATTAATCATAATTAATTGTAATTATTTATATACATTTCCCTTTGAGCTAAAATTCGCTACATTATCAATAAACATTTGTAGAATGTTTTTAGAGAATGTTTTAGGATAATATTCTGGGAACTAAAATAAAACCTGCCACTGAAAGCATTACCAGAACATAGCATAATGTTCTCGTAACATTTGTATATATATATATATATATATATATATATAACAATAATGATATACTTTCTTCTGATTTTTTGGATGCCCCAGTTTTATTTGACAGAATCCTGAATCCTAACTTTGTTAGTGTCTTACTGCTGTTTATTTTGACTGCTTTTCTCTTCTGTTTTCTCACAAGTGATGCTAATTAAGTGTTTAAGATATCTTTGGCCTTCACTCTATAATAAAACCATGACACTCTCCCTCTCTGTTTCTGTCTTTATTTCTTGCCTCCATATGAAGGCAGCTACCTCCCAGGATCTTAAAATAACTGCAATCTCTCTTGTTATTATAACAGTCCCCAATCTCCCCTGAACTATTCTCTCTGCCTGCATTAAACCTCCCCACATTTGTCTTGATCTAATCATCAGTGTTCACAAGGGAAATCTATTTCCCATTTCATACTCCTGAACAGATTCACAGCACAACTCTGAACTCGACTGAAACTCTCTTGATCTCTTCTCGTTATTTTTGGGCCTCAGATATTGCTTATGCCGATGCTTCTGTACCATTATTTAGATGTTGGAGCTTATGAAACTGTTAGGGCAAGTCTGTCGTTTGAGGAGCCTGATGTGGGGACAGTCCCTCATAACAGTAGCAAGATATAATGTTCTGTTCTACTCTAATTATGCTGCTTGCCTTGAGTAAACACAATATTCATGTTTAGATATCCATAACATACTGCAGGGGCACCACAGACTGTCTACACTCGTACTGGGTGTTATGCTATTTTTCACATATAATGGTTGTGTATTACTTCATAATCTTCCCTGCTGTTTCTCTCATTGCTGTAATGAAGCTAAAATGATTTTGTAATGGATCTCTGGTATCATGAATTAGTAGTCAATCATAGTCAACCTGATGTCAGAGTCCTGGCTTTAACTGATGGATTTATCGATACATATAACGTCAGCCGGTTTAACTGCCTGTTTCCGGGATGTCAGTATCTTTATGTATGGTAAAAAGGGCCAGGTCCTAAAGGGTACTCACAGACTTTAATCTCTTTAATCTTAGTGATAAGAGAGTAAACAATAATGTTTAGGACTCAAGCTTGGTTTGCCACTGTCAAACACTGAGAGAGAAGTGACTGGACTGAGTTTATTATCCGGGAATTATTTCAGGATTCCAGGATTTGACTGATTTTTTCTAAATTGAGATTTCCTTGACATTTTAGAATTGTATTGTTTTCCATTTCCCTGAAAACCAAAATTTCCTCATATTTCCAGGTATTCCATAAGTGTGGGAACCCTGTAGTCGGGCTATCACATGCACAGACTTGCCATTGTTTAACTAACATACAATAACATAGTCAGTAGTAAGTAACACTGGTATAAAAACACGGCATTTGCATTTCTGTGTGATTTTTATCTAACGATGAAGGTCAAATTATTAAATGGTATGTTAAAATCACTGCAGGAACCGAGGAGCAGGACCTGCTCAGTCATGGGTACTGAAAGTGAAAGAGTGCTTTCATTCTCTCCCCCAATTCCTGCAACTTTCGGGTTACAAGTTCAACTCTCTGAAAACATTAGGCTACAACTGGTCACATGGTATACTTGTAGTTGGTTTATAGGCCATCACCTCATGTCCCAAACACTTTTAGTCTCATTATCTTTGTAATCACCCTAAGATGCAGCCAAACACTAATCCTAACTCCAATTCTCCCTTGAAACCTCTATTTATGACATTTAGGACAAGCCAAAATAGGGCTGCAGATGGCAGCTGATACTTTAAGCGACAGCAAGGCCTCAGCACAGACCCAAGATCCAGGAAATAGTCACTTGAGGTGCATTAGCCATCTCGCTTGTTTTCCAAAACATTGTCACTGGATGCATTAGAAAACTCAGAGGCCAGATAGACAGCGTGGTCTAATTGGTCTATTTTTGAACCTTTTTCTATATAGTACAGAAGAGGTATAAAAGCCTAGAGAAGGTTGAAGATTGGCTGTAAACAGGCCTGGAGTGCTTGCGGTGACCAGAAGAACATGGGCAATGACAGTTATACAACCACACCTCCTTAACGTCAAGTTACAAATTCCCAAGAAATAGTCACTCAAAATGCATCCACCAAAGATGGCATGGGCTGTATTATGTTCCCAGAGCACTCATTGGATACATTAGCCAAATTTTGGTGTGGTAGTTTTCATCCTGTAATTGGTTTGTTTGTCAAACATAGGAGAGATGTCTTTGAGGGACGTCAGAGCTATAAAGCGACCGTGCCGGCTCAATTAAGGCATACGAGAGGGCAGTAAACATACCTGTTGCACTCATGTAAAGAGCCCCTTAGAGAAATACGAAAGAGACATGACAGCAGAGGAGGTCTGAGCCATAATTACACATTTACCAGTTAATGTCTTTCACCCATCTTCCTCCTCATCCCCTGAACAGCTTTAACTCTTAGCTAATGGCTTGTGCTGCAATTGCAAACCAGATCCAGAAAGTTATCTCAACAATGCCAAAACCCAATTGCATTCTCAAAATCTAATTGCGTTCTTCAGTGTGATTAGTGAACTGTATTTCAGAGCTCTCTGCCCTGATTTCATGTCTTATATTTACCCATATTAGATTCATTGGAGAGCACTTTTGTGAAAATCTCTTCTGAGCAAAAGACCCCAATAATCTCATGAGTATCTCCTCCAGAATTTCAGAAGAGATCTCAACAATGTCTCTAACCTTTATCCACCCCCTTTGTTTGCACTGACCATTCAGACTAATTTTATAGCTCCAAACTCTATACTTTACATTAATATTTCTATTATTTTTGCCTGCTTTTCCTAAAGTTACACAACTGCACACATCTGAAAAGCAGATATCATTAGACTGTAGGTTATGAGATCCAACACAGTGGTGAAATTTGAGTTTTTATTTGGGGAATCATTAAAGAAACAATGGTAAATAAGTGTCAGCCATGTGAAAGATGACTGTTTGTTGGGGAGCTGAAGGGGTTTATTTACTCTCACTTAAACTCAATTTCACCTCACGCTAAACCCCTTCATCCCTCCTCTCTTGATTTCGAATATTTGGCAGACACTCAGATAGTAGGCATGAGCTTGTAGCTGTTCTCTTATCAGTACTGGTTAACACAACCATGTCAAAAAAGAGAGTGTCTCTCTCTCTCTCTCTCTCTCTCTCTCTCTCTCTCTCTCTCTCTCTCTCTCTCTCTCTCGTTGTCTCTTTCTCTAAGGCATTTCTTGTATCATGCATTCCCCTCACATAGCAGCCAGCTCTAAACACTTCATATAAGGTGATTGGATATAGCAAACATGAAAATGTTCATGTCTGCAGCGCGTGAGACAGAAATCAAACCCTGTTCCGCTCACTTAACTCATTCACTCTCCCAGTCGCCCGCTGGGAATTACTTCAGTTGAGAGTCGAGTGTCTCTTATCAGCTCCTCAAGGTTCCAATGACAACAAGACACGTATTTCACATGCAGTTACACAGTCAACCATAAACATGCAGAGGAGATGGAGGTGTAAATTGTTGTCATTTATGGGTACTGTATTCTCTGTACTGTTTTTGAAAAAGGTTATTATCAAATATAATCAAACTAAAACTAAGGCGAAAAACCATACTCTGTCCATAGGCTCTGATTTGGTTCAGTGTTGTTGGCATGGTAATCAGTGTTTATCGTTTTTGTTTGTTTGTTAGTTTGTTTGTTTTTTGAGATTCAACATGCAGTTGATTCATATAATATAATTACTAAATATATTTACTAAAACGAAAATATAAGTTAAAAAATAAATAAACTGAATTAAAATGAAATTAAAAGTCAGATTAGATTAAAATGCTATTAAAATTAAATACAATTAGAAAACTATAATAACCTCTGGTTAAAAGTGTTTGGTTAGGTAATATTCTTAGTAACACGATTGTGATTTGTTTAACCAAGGGCAGAAACATTGTTACAGAAGTGGCGCACAGGGGACATGCATTGAATACTGAAGAGCAAAGCCTGTCTTGCTCTCTCTGCGCAGTTAGACTGGGGTATTATCTAGGGGCTGTTAATTATGAAGTGTGGTTACACATCACTTTAACTGCACCCTAACTGCAGATTAGTGCATTATGGCTGCTATTATCCTGACACAGTTTATAACTCTGTTAAACAGGATTTAGTATCAGGGCTGAGACAGCGTCGGTTACCTCTCCTCCCTTTTCATTTGTCGTGTCTCTTTACTGGAGGAGAAGACATCCACTGTGAAAAAGGAACCAGGGCCCAGTTGCATGAAAACCCTTCAGTGGTTTGACAGTGGTATCCTTGAGGGGTACAAAAAAAAAAAAAGTCCCAGAGGGAAAGGATTTCTTGCAACTTGCAACAAACGTCTTAACTGTCACCCTTACCTTTTTATGTTTATGCTAATAATTAGAACATGTTCTTTTCACATTGCACTCCGGCAGTGCCCAGCTACTCAAAATCCCAGTGTCACAGAGCTCAACTCACATAGTTTTCCATTAAATGACAATTATATTTGTCCTCAACCATTGTTAATGCACTCGCTGACTTCACCCTATAGGCTGCAAGGATACATTGTGCATAGACTTTTTTGCAGTAATACGTTTTTATGGCACATTTACAAAAATTGCATATACATTGCCATGTCTAATATTTCTGTTTATGCTGCTGCACCTTTTTTTTTTTACTCAGCAACAACACTTTGTTAAAGTGAATTTTTTTCTGTATGGTGATTATAATCACTATTTTGAACTGCAATGGTGCAGTGGACTGGGGGGAGGCGGGGGTTACTAAAGAGGTTATGTGGCATACTTGAGTATGTTTAAGGGTAAGAAAATGGATAAATGGAGGTTACTGTCAGGGTATCTAAGCAGCCATAGCAGCTTATTCTCTGAACATAACCTGCTCCAGCGTAGGTTCTGTTACAGTGTGAACTTGTTTTTTACAGTTTTAAACATTTAAAACAAAAGCTGCTGAAAACTGCTATGTATTTTTAGCTTAAAAAAAACAATCCGCCAGCGCAGGTTTAGATGCTTACGGTTGATGCTCAGGAAGGAAATGAAGATCGCTGAATAAAGGCTTGGATTTGGTTCTGTTCCCCACAGTCATATGGATTCTGAATATTTGGATTACAGAGCACAAATAAAATTGATACATTTTGTTATTATGTTGCGTTTGTGGTGTATTTTATGGTTCTATTGTCAGTCACATGTCGGAGAAAACACCTTTTGTGCCTTATGGCAAACAAGGTAAATATTACATAAGTAATGATTAAACGATTGCAGAAATGTTATTCATTTTAAAGGTTTAAAGTGTAGTCTTGATTAACAGTGTGTATTCTTCTAAAGGAGTTGGCAGCAGAAATCACAGAACAAAATGTATACAATTGAATACAATTAAAAACATAATGCCATTGATATGACAGCTGAATACAATAATAATAAAATTAATGCAGAGAATTAAGAATTCAAAATGATTCTTTTGTAAGTCTGTAAAATTCATGCATAAATAATTTACATTTTAAGTGTTGTCAATACGTCAGTATTGTATGTTTAGATGCTGTAAATATGTCAGTATTGAGTGTTTTAATATCTGTAAAAACATTTTACAAAATACGTATGTATTATCGTGAGATAACCTTGAACCTGTTGACGAGACTCCAGTGGGACAGATTGTGCACAATATTATGTATTATTACAGTACAGTTATATAATATACAGTATTACAGTATAGTACTGTATAGTATAAAATAATAAAGGAAAATATTTTAAAATGATAACACAACCATCAATTAGGTGGTGATATGCACTGAGTATGTAAATCGCCACTGAACAAAAGAAGAAGAAAGTAGTTGTAACGGAGAGTGAGAGACGAGAGGCGAGCGGATCCATCTGCAAGCTTTTATTAATTCGACGAGGCAAAGACATGGTCCAAAAACAGGCAGGGTCAAAACAACAGCAAACAGGTATGTCAGGGCGAGGCACAATAGAAGTCCGTGAAGCAGGCGTGGGTCGATCCGTCACGAACGTAATCCGTAAAGAGACAAGGGAATAATCCGTGAAACGAGCTAGAGTCCAGTAGGCAGGCGGCGAGACAGACGAGATGAGAAGGCCAGGCGAGGGAACTAAACACAGGGAACTAGGAACTCGGGAACAAGGAAACTAGGAAACTACAATAACCACAGCGATAAAGACAACAACAATATGTGGCTTGCATGGGGAAAGACCGGGGCTTTTATAGCGCCGCTGATTGGTTACAGGTGCTGACCCAATCAGCGCGCTGAATGGCGGGGAATGTAGTCCGGGGTGTAGTGCAACAGTCTGAATGTTGTGACAGGGTGAGAGCGACATCTGGTGGTGAGCGGACCGCAGGTCACCGACCAGATTCATGACATAGCCCCCCCCCAAAGAGCGGCTTCCAGACGCTCCAACAGAACAATAGTCCAGGGGAGCGGTGGGGCGGGAGCGAGACAGGGCGAGGGCTGGAGGACCAGTTCCATGCGGAGGACCCGGTGATTGAGGCAGGACCGGCAGCGCAGGAACCCTCCAGGGCAGAGCAGGAAGCGCAGGAGCCCTCCAGGGCGGAGCAGGAGGTGCAGAAGCCCTCCAGGGCGGAACAGGAGGCTCAGGGGCCCTCCAGAGCAGAGCAGGAACCCGCGTCATGGACTGGGACCTGGGGAGAGTAGGGATAGAGGAGGCAGAGAGAATAAGGAGAGAAGCAGAAAGTCCAAAGGATAACACCGCCTCCATAGGAGGTTCTACAGCCAACGCTGACAACTCTGGAGGCATTGCCGCAGTTTCTCTGACGGGGAAGGCCTCTGGAGCTGACTTGAGACCAGACGGGACCTCTGGAGCAGACTTGAGACCAGACGGGACCTCTGGAGCAGACTTGAGACCAGACGGGACCTCAGGAGCAGACTTGAGACCGGACGTGACCTCTGGAGCAGACTTGAGACCGGGCGGGACCTCAGGGGCAGACTTGTGAACAAATGTGACCTCAGGAGCAGACTTGTTAACAGACGTGACCTCCAGGGCAGACTTGTGAACAGACGTGATCTCAGGAGCAGACTTGTTAAGAGACGTGACCTCCAGGGCAGACTTGTGAACAGACGTGACCTCAGGGGCGGACTTGTTAACAGACGTGACCTCAGGGGCGGACTTGTGAACAGACGTGACCTCAGGAGCACAGTGTGCAGCCCACACACACCAAATGGCAACCGCCATTAAGGGAAGAGCAGTGGCGGGTGGCAGGACCTCTTTAATGGTGGATTTTGAAGGTGTTGATGCCACTGGGATGTTTGCTGCCCTCACTGACACTAGTGGTGGGTCCAGCACGCTGGCCATCATGATAGGCCGTGACCTTGGGATGTCAGACGAGACATGGTGAAGCTCTGGGCGGTCAGACGAGACGTGACTTTGCTCTGGACAGACAGACGAGACGTGACGAGGCACTGGGTGGTCTGACGAGACATGGCGAGGCTCTGGGCGGTCAGGCGGGATGTGACTTGACTCTGGGCCGTCAGGCGGGACGTGACTTGACTCTGGGCCATCAGGCGGGACGTGACTTGACTCTGGGCCGTAGAGACCGGCTGAGGCCTGACTTGGCTCATGGAGACCAGCTGTGGCTTGGCCTGGCTTGTGAAGACCAGTAGTGAACTGACTTGACTCATGGAGATCAGCAGTGACTTGACTTGGCTCGTGAAGATCAGCGGTGACCTGACCTGGCTCGTGAAGATCAGCAATGGCTTGACTTGGCTCGTGAAGATCAGCAATGGCTTGACTTGGCTCGTGAAGATCAGCAATGACTCGACTTGGCTCGTGAAGATCAATAGTGACTTGACTTGACTCATGGAGATCAGCGATGACCTGACTTGGTTCGTAGAGACCAGCTTGACTCAGGAACGACAGCTTTGACCTTGCTTGACTCAGGAACCACGGCGGTGACCCTGCTTGACTCAGGAACCACGGCTGTGACCTTGCTTGACTCAGGAAACATGGCTGTGACCTTGCTTGGCTCAGGAACCACGGCCTGACTTGACTTAGGAAGAGCGGGTCTGACTTGACGCAGGAAACACAGCTCTAACTTAACTTGACACAGGAACAATAGCCGTAACTTGACTTGACACTGGAACAGCAGCTGTAGCTTGACTTGACTCTGGAACAACAGCCGTAGCTTGACTTGACACTGGAACAGCAGCTGTAGCTTGACTGGACTTGGAAACTTGACTTGGCTCAGGAAATGCAGCTGTAACTTGACTGGACTTGGAAACTTTACTTGACTCAGGAAACACAGCTGCAACTTGACTGGACTCTGAAACTTGACTTGACTTGAAACGCAGCTGCAACTTGATTTGGCTCAGGGGTGGCAGCTGTGACATAACGGAGCTCCGTGTTTGCCGCCATTTTGTGAACGGGCTCCGTCGTCGCCGCCATCTTGTGCGCACGCACTAGCGCGACCGCCATCTTGCGAACGGGCACCGCTGTTGTCGCCACTTTGTGCACGGGCTCCGCTGTCGCCGCCATGGTGTGAACGCGCACTGGCGCGGCCGCCATTTTGTGAACAGGCACCGCAGTCGCCGCCATTACATGAGCGCGTTCCGACGCGGCCGCCATTCCACGTGCTGGTTGCGCAGCCGGCATCACTGAGATGTCGCATTCCTCCTCCGCCACACCCACAGTGAAAAATGAACCCACGCACAACAATGCAAAGTCCAAGAAAGCAGCCAGTGATGAACGCGGACCCTCGCGTCTTAGTCTCGCCTTTAGAGGCTCATTAACGCCATCACAAAAGATTTCAATAATAATACAGTCCGGGAGAGTAGAATAGTTTGCTATGGCCAGAAATTCACGGATATATTGCTCGAGTGTGCGTGGTCCTTGTCTTAATCTTAAGAGAATGCGATCTGAGTCCATACCTGTCGAATGTCTGGGGGTGAAGCTGCTGGATCCTGTGGTGACAGAGTATTCTGTAACGGAGAGTGAGAGATGAGAGGCGAGCGGATTTATCTGCAAGCTTTTATTAATTCGACGAGGCAAAGACATGGTCCAAAAACAGGCAGGGTCAAAACAACAGCAAACAGGCATGTCAGGGCGAGGCACAATAGAAGTCCGTGAAGCAGGCGTGGGTTGATCCGTGGCGAACGTAATCCGTAAAGGGGAGAGACGAGGGAATAATCCGTGAAACGAGCTAGAGTCCAGTAGGCAGGCGGCGAGACAGACGAGACGAGAAGGCCAGGCGAGGGAACTAGGAACTCGGGAACAAGGAAACTAGGAAACTACAATAACCACAGCGATAAAGACAACAACAATATGTGGCTTGCATGGGGAAAGACCGGGGCTTTTATAGCGCCGCTGATTGGTCACAGTTGCTGACCCAATCAGCGCACTGCATGGCGGGGAATGTAGTCCGGGGTGTAGTGCAACAGTCTGAATGTTGTGACAGGGTGAGAGTGACCAGATTCATGACAGTAGTATGGCACACTTTTTCTTAGCATCTTTTTCCATGGTGACACATCCATTTGTTGTTCTGTTGAAAAATGTCTTGTGTGTTAACCATAAACATACTCTGGGTTGATTAAACTTACTCTGGATGCATATTTGAAACCAGCATATCACAAGCTTTGGGTTAATCAACCATGAGTTCAGGTTATATGTGAAGTTAACTTTGCTTTCTGGATTACCACGAAAATTGGACAGGGACAAATAAAAAGTCATTCTTTTAGAAGATGGAAAAAGAAAAAGAAAAAAAAGCACTCTCCAAAACCACTGTGACCCATCAGCCACTGTTGAGCACAAGATGAAGCCAGGCAGGATTTTAAAAAATAAAATAAAATAAAATAATAAATTATGAAGATAGTGGAAATGATGAAAAAAAAAAATGAAAATATTGTTCCCCTTTGAGAAAAAACAAGATGCTATGTCACTGAGTCGATGCTATGGGAATGCCTCTAACCAATTCAGTTGGTTCACAGCAGTCACATGACGCACAAGCCGTGCCATAAAAGGGCACCTGCATAATGGAATCCCCAGCTTCTTCGTCTTCAGCAAGCCGTTTTGTTTGATGTTTAACAGGGGGTTTAAAAGGTGTGTGCCTCGTTTTTTTTTAACTAGGGATGATGGATGACAGAACTAAGATTGTGAAGATCAGAGGTTGAGGAGGGTTTTGAGATAAGAATGCCCTATCTCAAACTTCACCTGCTCAGGAGTTCGCAGGCTGAGAAAAATCCACTTGCTTTTTGACTGTCCACTACAGCACTGTGCTGGAGGTGAGACAATAGATGTGTGATATGCTCCCTGTTGCAGTGGCCTCCATGTGTGACTGTGCCAGTGCTTTCCTATGTATGCTTTTCCTGGTGGTAGAGTTTAAGGCATTGCACTCGTCACACGCTTGTTCAGGACCCCATTGGTGTCACTTTTTGATGCTCAGGGTAACCCTTTAGCATCACTTTTCGACATGCAGCGTCCTCCATTGCTTTCAGTTGTTTGCCTTATGCGTCAGATCAAGATGCATTTAATGGTTTGCATGTTTTTGTAAAAATAGGAATCATTTTATATAAAGTAATACTTTCATAGATGTTTTGGAGCATGTAACCCTACCACTACCCTAAACCTACCCACTTCTGAACAATATAAAACAGGCAAATAAAAGTACAGTCACAGCTATTTATTGCAAAAACTGACCATAAAAAGCAGTATAAAAGTATTACAAGCAAGCTGTGTTGCAATCCGATGCATTGTCACTGGGCCGGTACCCTAAGGAACAAAAGTGAAAAGGTACAAATATGTACTTTTAAAGTACTAATATGTGCCTTTAAGGTACCAATATGTGTTTTCAAAGTACTAAAATGTACCCTTAAGTTACTAATATGTACCATTTAGGGGTAGGTACAAACATGTACCTTTTCACTTTTGTAGAACTGTACAGAACTGTACCTTTTTTCTGACAGTGTAGGTGGTGGAATCCTTGTCATTTACTGTACCAGTCACTACACATGAAGATAATTTAATCTCAAAACAGGGTAAATGTGAAGACGTTTGAAAGAAAATGTAGAATGTTTACAATATTTCTGAAAAAACTCTGTTGTCTTTGCACCCAAAAGCACAGCAATCTTGGTACTGCAACTACAGTAAGCCTCAATTACTATACTGCAAGTTGCTTTGGATCTGCTGCATAACAAATAACTCACTCTTTCTGGTCTGATGTTAACTTGTTTCATGCTATCCCAGATCTCTCGTTTGTGCACCAATGTATGATGAAATACAGATGATCAATCTTTCAAGGGTAAGCGAACATTAAATGAAGCACATGCATAGTGGAACATTGATCTCAAAATCCATTTACAGTTGTGAGTAACATTTCAGATGAATGAGGGATTGGAGAACATTAACATTAGTGAGTGGACATATTTCCTGCACAGGCTTTCATTTTGTTTCATTTCTATTGGTCTCAGATGCTATTTCAGACACATTACAAGTAGCATCGCCTCTGCTAAGACCCAGGGTTAATTTATCAGGTTCATTTTGCTGGTTTAAAAAAACAAGCTGGCCTGAATACGTAGTTTACAGAGTGCCTTTCAAGACCTCAAGGTCACTTTACAAGAAACAGTAAAGAACAGCATTAAAATGTCAAAGACTATTGCAGAACTAAAACAAAGAAACAAAGTTAAAGTTGCATTAACAGTACAGAATCAAAGAATTAGAGGTCAGAACAATTAAAGTAACTGTAAGAAAAGTTTTAATCAGAATTTTAAAGGTCTGAATCTCTGAGGTTTCACAAAGAGATTGCAGAAGATTGTTCTCTTCTGGATTTACTCAAGTGAATGATTAATAAGCTCGTAGTGTTAGAATGCCAGTGTGTAATTCAAACGCAACCCATAACAAAGCGTTATGGCAGTGACGTCTCTTATAGTCTGGCGGCACATTAAACAATAAATGAATGAGTGATCATTACAAAAGTGCACATCAAATTCGTTGAACATGAAAGCTCAAACTTGTGTATGAGGTGCTAGAACAGACCTAAACACAAGCACCCTCTCCACCCTCAATGCGCACTTCTGCTGAGCCCAGACTGAAGCGAGCTCTCAATCAATCCATCACATTTATTTATACAGTGCTTTTTACAAAACAGGTTGTGTCAAAGCAACTTTACAGTATTAAATAGGACAATAGTGTGTCAATAATGCAAAAGTTCCATATTGGGCTGGTCTGGGCTGGGTGTGGACTGGAAGTGTTCCCGGTTCCGGCTGACCTAATTAATGCAGCCTAACAATCCTTTAACGGATTTGGATTATAGAAATTAAATGATGTGCAGGCCAAGTTAAAGAGATGGGTAGATTTAATCTGACAGAGTGTGTCTGCCTCCCGAACAGTGTTAGGTAGATTGTTCCAGAGTTTGGGTGCTAAATAAGAAAATGATCTGCCGCCCGCAGTTGATTTTGATATTCTAGGTATTATCAAATTGCCAGAGTTTTGAGAATGCAGCGGACGTGAGGGACTATAATGCGATAAGAGCTCGCTCAGGTACTGAGGAGCTAAACCATTCAGGGCTTTATAAGTAATTAGCAAGATTTTAAAATCTATGTGATGTTTAATAGGGAGCCAGTACAGTGTTGACAGAACTGGGCTAATATGATCATACTTTCTGGTTCTAGTAAGAACTTTAGCTGCTGCATTTTGGACCAGCTGGAGTTTGTTTATTAAGCGAGCAGAACAACCATCCAATAAAGCATTACAATAATCTAAACTTGAGGTCATAAACGCATGAATTAACATTTCGGCATTTGACATTGAGAGCATAGCTCGGTGGCAAACTTTAGCATTACATCACGAAAGTGCAGACTTTTGAGTGAGTGTTTTTAATCTGTCGTTGTTGTTTTTTAAGGTACCTTGTTTGTGTTTTTGTTGTTTTTTTAGTGTGTATGGTTATGGTTATCTGTTTATCTAGCAGAAGAGTGGTATGATTTTGGTGCCTTTTTTTTTTTTTTGGAACAATGACAGACAGTGGATGGGACTGAAGGAGTGTGTGGATATTCTGTTTAGTGCCGCAGAAATCACACACCACTTTTTAAGAACATCAATAGCTTAATCAGTTATTACCTTCAAATACTGACCAGAAATCTTAATGTGTTTCAGATTACTGTACTACTGAAAGCAATGCCACTGTGTGACAGCAGGCCCAGTCATGTCCTGTGATTGGTGTACCTTGGAGGAGAATATCATGCAGTTCTGCCCCCTGGCACGCTAAGAGCCTTTTGGAGGTTTCTCCGATAGAGATGAGGAAATACGTCACATCTGCCTTGAAGAGAATGAACCCTGATCCTTTCTAATTTACGTTCATCCTCCCCGAGGAATGAAGACGGTGAGCCGAACCCCAGCTTCCAGCTGTAGTTCCACGCTCGTCCAGATGAGGCGCTACAGAGCGGGAGTTTATCCCTTCCTGTTCCCATCAGTCATCAGCTCCCTAAACCTGCCCTCCCCAACACAGACACATAACACCCCCAACAGCAGAGGAAGCCCATCTCCTGTGGGTAAGACCGACCACATTCATTTAGTGCATGTTCTACCGTCATTCACAAATGCCTAAACCTGTGTGCAAGCACCTGAGTATTAACAGCATTTTGACACTGTTTTTGTAAAAGTCCTTCAAGGAAAAGGAGGTTCTATATTACAGGACTGACTGGCTGCTCGATGTCTCATTAATCTCATATTACGACTCATTAGCATTGTAACTGTCTCAGCCTTGTGCATTATTAGTGTGTGCGTGTGTGGTGTATGGTGATGATCTCATCTTGGATGAACGCCTGACTGTCTGCAGGCTTTGGAGAAACTCCTGCCGCTCTGACATTTACAGTTTAGACTGCAGGACCACAAGACAACAGGCCATGGACACACTTTAGCTAAATTTGATTGTCAATTCAACTTTTAGTGCTTAATCTTGTTCTGTACACACACAGTTCAGTAATTTATGGGAGTGACAATCATATTCTATAACCAAATTAAAGGAGAAGTCCACTTCCAGAATAACAATTTACAGATAATTTACTCACCCCCTTGTCATCCAAGATGTTCATGTCTTTCTGTCCTCAGTCGTAAAGAAATTATGGTTTTTGAGGAAAGCATTTCAGGTTTTTTCTTCATATAATGTACTTCAATTGTGCCCCCGATTTTGAACTTCCAAAATGTAGTTCAAATACAGCTTCAAAGGGCTCAAAACGATCCCAGCCGAGGAAGAAGGGTCTTATCTACCAAAACGATGGGATCGTTAGAGCCCTTTGAAGCTGCATTTAAACTACATTTTGGAAGTTCAAAATCGGGGCAACAATGAAATCCATTATATGGAGAAAAATCCTGAAATGTTTTCCTCAAAAACCATAATTTCTTCACGACTGAAGACAGAAAGACATGAACGTCTTGGATGATAAGGGGGTGAGTAAATTTTTTGTAAATTGTTGTTTTGAAAGTGGAAACCTGAACACGCAGGTAGTGGCAACCGCATTTGCAGAATTTCTACACAGATTATGTTTATAGGCTAGTTGTTGTGTCTCTTTAAAACGTAAACACCCCTACATCTAAAGACTGATGAATGTTTACTGCTTGTTTTGCACAAATCTGGTGAAGCTAATAGTGAAAAGGTGGAGACTATAATAAACCTCCACTCTTAGTAAGAAAGAGAATGTTTCTTTAAAAAAAAATAGAAATAAAGGGCGCAAAGAAACAGTTGGCACCATTTTTCAGTAAAGTTGGAATTGTTACATTTTCACTTGTAAATAAAGATAAAAAAAAATCTAATTGGATCCTAAAATGGATCACTTTATAAGCCGAGCTGAGCATAAACTCACCCAAACACGGCTGTGTTGAAAGTGGTTTAGTCACAATCTCTGAACATAACATAGGTCTTTGGTCACTGTAATGTTACTTTCACCAAAAACAGTGGATACCAAACGTCAGAGATGGCAAAACATTACTATGGTTACAGTGTCAATCATCGTTCTCTTGCGTACACACACAAAAGATTGGCTGTAAGAAGAAACTAATTTCTGTTTGTGAAATAGGGTTAAAGAGAAAGCACAAGAACAAACGCTCTCAAATTTCTCTCAAATTTTAATTTCAGCCTCTTTAGACACAGTAATTCAAACTAGTTAATTTTGGCAAATGATGTGATTCTGAATACACAAACTGGGCACAAATGACATTTCTAGATAATCACCCTGGTGTAAAAAAGAAGTTGGAGCAGAAGGAACAAGGGAGTGAGACAAAGAAAGAGTGAACACAATTCAAGTATGACAGTACAAAACCGCTAAGACTGATTTTATAGCCTCTCTTTCTCTCTCAATGAGGCATTGCTGCAGTGAAGGACAGATTAATTATTGATACAGAAAGAAAGTCACTCAATCTGGAAGTAGAATTTACTGCTTTAAGAGACCTAACTCTCATAATTACAGTTGGGATCTAATGTGGCCAGTCTGAGGCTTCAACAGTGCTGTATACACCACATTGATTGTGAAATGATTACTGTCTGTGGTTGACATTGAGCTCAACAGTGTATTGGGATGTTTGGCATCGGGCATTGTGTTCTCTAAACTAGTGAGAACTAGTTGTCACAGCATGTTTGCAAAAGAATCTTATTAAGAAGTGTTGGTGTGGTGTCAGTGTGGAGGCAACAGAGATATACAGAAAAAAGGAGACCAAACTAAAGAACATATGAGTTGTTTTCATTATAACATTATATAAATTTTTTTGCTAAATAATTCATATCCGGACACACACAGCAGATATTGGATTTTCTCAGATATTGGCATGTACTGTTTTTTACACACAAGTCGTCTGCCCGACGAAGGTTCCCTTGTGAGTACTTTTAAACAAAAATATTATACTATAAATATGTGTGAACTGAATGTAATGTTTTCTTCTTCTTCTTCTTCACCTTTATTTATATACCGCTTTTAACAATACGGAATTGTGATAAAGCGGCTGTACAGTATTAAATAGGAAATATTGCATCAATAATGCAAAAGGGCAGCAGTAAACACTCAATTTTCAGGTAAAGGCAGTTCATTATTGGATTCAGTGATGTCATCATCTAGCTCAGTTCAGTTCAAATAGTATACGATATCGTTTGAAGAAAAAGTGTCCCCAACTAAGCAAGCCAGAGGTGACAGCGGCAAGGAACCAAAACTCCATCGGTGACAAAATGGAGAAAAAAACCTTGGGAGAAACCAGGCTTAGTCGGGGGGGCCAGTTCTCCTCTGGCCAGACGCAGAGGACTCATCTGGTTCCTGTGGTCTTGTGCTGATGGCTGTCTAGATGACGAGGTCTTCACTGGGGATCCGTCTCTGGGGCTCATCTAGTCGATGTGGTCTCCGCTGACATTCAGGGCTGTAGAGGTCGTCTCTAGGTGCTGATCCACCGTCTGGGCTGGGTACAGACAGGATCCGGGGGGACTGCAGTGACCATCAGATCTGGTTACGGACTGGATCTGGTGGTTAAGGTGACCTCGGAATAAGAAAGAAACAGACTAATATTAGCGTAAATCCCATTCATCTTACAATGCACTGAGTACATCGGTGTTATGGGAAGTGTTCCTGGTTCTGGTTGACCTAATTAATGCAGCCTAACAATCCTTTAATGGAATGGAATTTGAATTATAGGAATATGTTGATGTGTTATGTGTAAGCCCAGTTAAAGAGATGGGTTTTTATCTAGATTTAAATTGACAGAGTGTGTCTGCGGCCCAAACAGTGTTAGGTAGATTGTTCCAGAGTTTGGGCGCTAGATGATGAAAATGTTTTCAAACATTTAAACGCAATTAAATGATAATGGGTTACAGTTTAAATTTATTTTTAACTTAGGAGTTTTTAAACTTAATACAATATAGTAAATCTTATAATGTCATGGTTGCTTATGTTGTCTTTTAAATGTGGTTGAGGTAAACATTTATGGCAAATTAAAATGACTGAATTACTGAAAATTGCTTAATTTGAAATGAGAAGAAAACCTTCATGCTGGAAGCTGCAATATCAAAGGCTAGAATTTTTGGGGACACAGTGACTGCTGTCATTGATAAGTTTCAGCTAATTCCCTCTGTGAATCATTTTTGTTCTCCCTATCTGCGACATGCCTGAGGCGACCAGAAAAGAGATGCAGCGACCTTTGTGCTCCTGTCCAAGGATTGGGGTCTGCAAATTCACTATATGTGCCTTCTCATGCACATTGACAGCTAAGGCTTCTTGGCTGGGTCCTGCTTAGGGCCATTCCTGATGTGTTGGCCCTGAAATGAAGGTCAGGCCCCCCACAGAAATACATGGAAAACTGCAGAAGAGTATATGCTGGTCTCCAGATTCTGTCCAACGAGTTCTGCTGCATGGTGCGTTTAAGCAGAAACAGGTCCATTTCAAGCGCTTTGTCTCAGTTGTGTTCTGCATAACTTGTTTGCAGAGCATAGGGGACATGTCACGATTCATGGAGAGTTCAGAAGGACAAGGTCCGCCTTCCCTAAGTTGCCCTATTCTTGCCGTCTCACTAGGGAAAATCCCCCCTTTAAGGTGTCTCTATGCTTTGAAGTGGCTTTACTTCACGTCTTTGTGCAGCATGGTGTGAATCTAATTCACTGAGCTGTAGGTTCAGTGTTGGATTTTCTACAAGACCTGGACTCGATTAAGGTGTATGTCATGGTTATTGCTGCTGAGCATGTTCGTGTTGCAAACATCTCTTTGGGGAAACACTTTCTTATGTCTCAGTTAAAGACAGTTGGAAAATTGCAGGCCTGTTGGTGTGCTCTTCCTGTTTTGAACCTAAGGTGGCTTCCTCTTTACTTTCATGTTTGTTTGTCCCTCCTTTGACTTCTGAGTCACAAATTGCTTTGAAATGACTGGATGTGGCTGTGAAATTTGATACAATGATAAATGTGACCACACTTTTAGAACATTAAGAATGTACACTGACCACATGGACTGGTGGTGTAATTCTGACCAGTTGTTCATTTACTTCGTTGGACAGAGAAAAGGATCTGCTGTTACAAAGCAAAGATAGTTGAATTGAATCATGTGTCATTCATTATACCTTTTGCAAATACAGACTTAATTAAATACCTCCTTTATTTATGCAGTGGATTCTTATTTTTTATTTTTCGTAATCAGCACTTTTACTTTTTAAGTATTCAGACCCTTTGCTGTGAATTTGAAATTTAGCTCAAGTGCATTCTATTTCTCTGGATCATCTTTAAGATGTTTCTGTACACTGACTGAAGTAAATCTGGCAAATTCAATTAATTGGTCATGATTTGGAAAGACATAAACCTATGAAAGCTGAGAATGCATACGAAAGCAAAAATCAAGCAATAAAAGAAGGCACAGTTCTGGGGAAAGCTACAGAAAAAGTGGTCTCCATAAATATTACATTTAAGAAGTTTGGTAGAAGGGCTTTGATAAAAGAAGTGACCAAGCACCTGATTGAGCTCCAGTTTTTCAGTAGCAGGGACTGGGGAACTGGGAAGTCTAATTGCAACAATATATATATATATATATAACAGACATATACTTAATTAAAACCTGGTAAGGATACTGAGTTAAATGTCTGAAAGCATTTATTTATTTATTTTTTCTTTTGCTTTGTTTATGGGTTATGAAGTGTAGATTGATGAGAAACAATATAAAGCATTTTGTCACAGGGCTGCAACATAAACTTTTGGGAGAAAAGAAAGGGTCTGAATTAGAGGTCGACCGATGTATCGGTTTTGCCGATTAATCGGCACCGATAGTTGATTGGCGGAACTATCGGTTATCGGCAAAAATCCATGCCGATAGTTTTTTCCAGGTTCGGTCCGTTGCTGGAGCGGCTGAGAATGTCGTCATTATACAGCAAAGTCCCTATAGTCTTTGTTATACAGCACAAGAGCGGCCTCTAGTGGCGGAAATCACTGCGCGTGCTGTTTGTTTAGACGTGTGACACTGTGCGCTGCACAGAGCGGGACACTTCAAAGGAGGATTTAAAACATTGACAACGAAACGGTGTGTACTGTAGTGCATGTTTTCATGCCATTACTAAGCATGAATTTGTTGACTAGATGCTGCATTAGTAGAGAAATGACAGCAGTATACTTTTGCCCATTTGATGATCAAAAAAAGTCTTGTAGACCGCCGCTTGAATTGAATGCGACGTGTCCAGTGTGTGTGATACCGGATAGCTGCGAGTTCTTCTAGACGCGGTGCTGTACTTTTGCCCGTTGTGTGACTAACATATTTTATATTTTGATTAGATAACCACAAATGTTCTAGAATAGAAGCAGTTAAATTGTGAAAGTACACAATATCCATATGTATGCAATTTCAGTACTGTGGCCTTTGTGTAGATATTTAAAGATGGCCATCTTTAGCTTGATTGTTGATGTAATGGTAGCACTTTACAATATGAGTCCATTTGTAACGTTAAGATTGATAAAAGCTGTAGAATAGAAGTATTGTTCCTTGTTAGAGTGTGTTAATTTCAGCATTCACTGATGTATTTTAAAAAAATTTGTTGCTTTTGTTAACATTAATGAACAATGAACTAACTGTAATGATCAATGTATAATTAATATTAATATTTGTATTCATTTACAAAGTATGGTTCAGTAGGCTACTTTTTTTTTTTTTTTTTCAGTGGAGCACTATTTATTTTCCGTTCAGTATCCTTTTTTTAAAAACTATCGGTCGATTAATCGGTATCGGCCAGTGTGGTCCAACCTAGTTATCGATATCGGTAAAATCCAATATTGGTCGACCTCTAGTCTGAATACTTCATGAGTGCACTGTATGCTTGATACAATAGCTGTTATGAACAACACTATCTCACGACCAGTTTGTATGTATTTTTTACGAGGTGGCTAACGAACTTACTCGTGTGAATTTGTACAATTTTAGTGACGGGTAGGTTTAGGGGCGGGGTTAGGTGTAGGTTATTTATACGAATTCATACGTATTGTGCAAACTGTAAAATAAGTTTTCGTTAAAATCGTATGAATTTGTACGAGTGTATGAATTGCCATGAGATCATGCGTGAATGTGGATTTTTGGATGAAAAATACACAGTTAGAAATGTAGGCAATGCTGTTGATCAAACACTAGCAGCATTATCAAAAGGGTCAGAATAAAAGGAAAGAAAATCTGAAGAAAAAAACTGAATTTCTTTGCATGTATCAGAAGTTGATCTCTCTTTGCAGTTTTCATTATATTGATCGAAGCTGTGCTCCAGAGTTGCCCTCAGTTGCCCTACAGTTCTAATCAGTTGCACATACATATTACATTCACACTGGTTCAAAATGAAGCAAATCAAGTCAGATGCATAAAGATGACACCGAAACCTAGTGAGTTGCTTTCGCTGTCTCCTGTCTACAAAGAAAGCATTTCACCAGCTCATAAATTATTTGAACATCTCTCTGTGGGCAACAGGTGGATTTTTAAGGGTACTTTTGCTATTATTTTATGAAACTGTGAATTCGGACATACTATTCTTTTCGCGAACTGTTTTTATAGCCTATTATACAGGGAGGTCGCCATATTCAAAAGTTACCTTCAGCATATGTGGTCTACAGTGGATGCACTGAGTTGTTGCTATTCATGCTTGTACTTTAACAGGGAAATGGATTTGAATGTTCATTTTCATACATTCAGCATAGTCTGCTATAATGCATAAATGATAGAATTTTGCAAACAAGGTATCTTAAAGACCTGCATAATATACTAGGTTTTAGAGCTGAATGTAAAATATGAGATCCTTTTTATATTGTTGTACTAGCTCAAAATGGCATAAACGCAAATCATGACATTATCAGCCCAAATTACTTAATATAAATTAATATAACAAGTTACTCTCCGCACTTCTTCACTGGCGGTTTGTGATTTCAGTTATAGTGTCCAGTGAATTATGGCAGACAAAGCGATGGCTCACCTCTGACATGTATCCTGCAGTCTTCGGCAGATGCTGTCAGGCTGTCGAAACTGTTTCCTGTGGGCTGTAACAGTACTTGTTATTTTCATACCTGCATCAGGCTGTCTGTTGGAGTTGAGCTGTACCTGTCAGTCTCACCCCTCAGTGACCTTGCTGTATCTTATCCAACTTTCATCTGCTGTCAAACGCTCTCTGTAGATTCTCATTTTGGACACATTCTTTGAATTTCAGTGTGTGTGCGTGTGTGTGTAAGCACAGGATGTGTGAGTGTGTCATTTAATATTTAGCAGATTGTGTTGGTTGTTGCGAATTAAATATCAACATGAAATGGCATTTGCCTCCAAATTCACTTTTGCAATCTGCCAAATTGTCCAAATTAATCAAAGTATTAAAAAAGACAATATTGAATTTTGTGGAAATATTCAAATGTTGTGTGTGTGCAATAACAGGAATGTTTATTAATAAAAGTAGTAGAGACATGATTTTTGTTGAATTTATGTTGAATTATGAAAAATGTTTTATCATAAGACTGAATGAGTCTTCGCAAAGGATATCCATTGAAGTTCACGTCGCTTGATAAAATGTGGTCATTTCAGGAAAAAAAAGTGGTGCATTTTTGAGGTATGATTATATATACTTCTGCAAATACATACAATTGAAAATGACCGTACTGTCATTTAATATATCTTTGAATATAATACATTCAAGTACATTTATGTAAATATTAAGTTATTATTAATTTCATTAATATAAGCTGTCAAGTGTTAAACTAAGTGATAAATGTCCATTACGTTAATATGAAAATAAACATAATTTGGTTATATTAGATGTGTATATTATCTTATTTAAATGTAATCCTGTAATTGTCATGTCTCACAGACTTTATACCAGCAGATGTGTGCTGTTCTTGCTGTCTAGGGGTAATGTGCAATGACTAAAGGGAACAAACAATGACTTCTGTGAAGCGATGTTTCGATTTTTTACTTATTCCCCTTGCCATTTGCAGTGCCCTTCGAACCAAAGACTTTAGATATACAAAGATGGTGCACTCATATGCAAGAAAGTGTAACTGTACATGCACACTGGCTGGTCTAGCCTGACAAATAAGCTCTTTTAACACTATTTGAGTAGAAGAGACAAACTTTATGAGAAATTTAATTGTAAGTTTGGTAAACAGCTTTGGAGAATTCGATGTTTCCCCATTCAAAGAGATAGGCAATGTACTTGCATAGCTGCCCGAAATTCCTTTTTTAAAATGGCCACAGACTGAAATGACTTGCCTTAAAGGGACTTTGCTTTGCACTGAACATGTATGCTGTCTTCAGATTGGAATCTCACTTAAAAATGCGGAATACACTGTGGAGTCCCAAACTTAATTGTATTCTGTTTACAGTTGCCAAGCAACTTTGTGCCCAGTTTGCAAAAAAGCAATAAAACTCATCTGCACTGATCAAAAAATCCATATATTTGATTTCAGTTTTATTTTGACAGAGCGTTCTCAACCCTTGAGATATCTCACACTCTCCCTGGCCTTTTCTGTACAACATCTGGATCACATCTGCTCCCACTAATGAGGGATTCAGTCTCAGTCCACAGACTCCACAGACAGCTCTAACCGCCCAGCAAACTTTTGTTAAACTAGCAACCAGAAAAGCCTAAAAGTCTAGAAAAGCTCTTTTTTTTTGGTCGGCTGAATAAAATCCATAAGATAGTGTATTTGAATCTGATAAATTTGCTATTGATTGAATTTGTTAAAGAAGTAATGGGCAATCAATGGACCATTAAGCAACGGGTTTAGTAATGGGTAATGGGTTTGTTATCAAAGGACCATTTCCATGTTTTACTTGGATTTGAAATAACAACATACAGTAGCCATTACTGCATTTATCTTCATTCCTTTCTTAGAATATTACATTTAAGTTTTTTGGAAGCAATCTTGATTATAGGTTATATATTAAATTTTTATATGCACGGCTTTAATAAATCTGTTTTGTGTAACTTGTGTTATGTCACTGACAGCACTAGCTTAGAATTTGTCGCCAGCCCATCTCTGTATAGCATTCCTGCCCATCGCCACCTCACTCTCTCCATGGCAGCCACAAATAAATCAAGAAAACTGCCGTCTTTGTCCGTTCATTAATAGGCGCTACATGCGTCCATACAAAGCCCAGTTATTCTGTGAATGGACTTTGATTGAAGGCTAGGCTCTTTCAGCAGTGCTGTTCTTATTCTTATGCTGTAGCAGTTTGTCTGGCTGTCACAGCACTAATTTATTACTAAAAGATGAGACCGTTTTCACAGCAGTTCATACTGGAAAGGGCCTGGGCCGCAGTGTAAACTGAGAACAGCTTTGCTCCTGCTAATGAATGACACACTTTCGGAAAGCTCATGCAGATGTTAGGTGTTTTAACAATCACATGGGAACAACTATTAAAACTATTAAATGATGTGCACGAATAAATTATTTAGAATAAACACTGCAAAACACTCAAAATGTAAAGCATGGTGCTTGCAATGCCAAGGTTATGGGTTCAACTCCCAGGGAAAGCAAACACTGACAAAATGCATGCCTTGCATTGTAAGTTGTATTGGATAAAAGCATGTTCCAAATGCAAAAATGTAAATGTAAATGGAGTATCTATGTACACTAAGTGCAAATAGCCCACCTTGTTGGCAGAGGCTATTTAAATGAACTCTGCCCACCAACGTGTGATTAGGCTAGTTAATACTACAAAAGACCACCATTGTCCACCATTAGCTCTAGTGGTGTAGATTGTAAAGTGCAAGTTGTAGTCTTTTTGACACAATCGATCCGATTTCTAATTGATTTGGCGTACTTTCATGTCTCAATTCTGCCTCGACACAGACCATTTCTTCGGTTTGCCTTGAGGGTCGGCGTATCAGTACAAAATCCTCCCCTTCTGTCTCCCCGCGTCTTTACCAAACTAGTGAAGGTGGAGAAGGGCATCCTGATCCTCATCTATCTCAACAACTGGCTTATATTAGCTCACTTATGAGATCTGTTGTGCGAGCCCACCTGGGCCTTCAGGTCAACTGGGAGAAGAGCAAGCTTTCTCCTGTGCAGAGCATCTCTCTTCTTGGTATGGAGCTGGATTCGGTCAACATGACCGTGTCTCATGAACAAGCATGCGCAGTAAGTGCTGAACTTGCCTAAATTCATTCAGGTGCAAGACAGCAGTCCCTCTAAAATTGTTCCAGAGGCTCCTGGGGCACATGGCAGCCGAAGCTAAAGTTATGGCGCTCGGTCTGTTACATATGAGACCACTTTAGGGCTGGCATGCATGGCCGGGTCCCGAGATAGGCATGGCACCGTGGCACTCTCCGGGTCGGCGTAACCCTGGGTTGTCGCTGCCTCTTCAGTCCTTGATCAGACCCTGTGCTTCTGCAGGTAGGAGTGCCCTTAGAACAGGTGTCGAGGCATGTTGTTGTCAACACAGATGTCTCCGTCTGGGCTGAAGGTGTCACTTTGAAGGTGTATGTTGCTGCCATCACGGCCCACCATGATTCAGTGAACGGATTATCCCTAGGAAAGCATCATCTAGCAGCTCTGTGTCTTTGCTTTGGAGGACAGCAGAAGGGTAATGCTGTCTCCAAACAGGTTGGCTCATTGGTTGGTGGATGCCATCATCTTGGCGTACCAGTCCCAAGGGCTCACTCCACTAGGAGTGCTGCCTCCTCCTGGGTGTTGATGCATGGTGCCTCTTTTGCAGACATCTGCAGAGTTGCGGGCTGGGTGACACCTAACACCTTTGCAAGATTCTGTCATTTTTGGGTGGAACCCGTGTCCTCCTGTATGTAACATCAGGTAAATTGCCGGAGGCCAATGGGCCGATGGGCATTCTTTGTTGGATACAGAGAACGGAGGACTCTGGGTATGTATGTATCCCCCGTACATACACCCGTATGTATGGGGAAGTGACTTGGCATGCAAATTCCACTCACTAGTTCTCATTGGCCTTTTCTTTTAAGCTCAGAGGTTATTGGGGCTCCCTATGATGTCAGTCGACGTAACATCTCTGTTCCCTCCTTCAGGGAACGAGAGTTACATATGTAACTGAGACGTTCTGACTAGAGCTGTAATCGGGCCTTAAAAGTTAGGCCCGACAGGGCCCGAGCCCGACAGAATTCCGCCCGAGCCCGACAAGTATATTTTGATTGGCAGCTTTTTAAAAGCCTGAACCCGTTTACAGCCCGACATTATTCAAATGTGCGCAAGCACACAGCTCTTTTGCCTTTTGTCAAGAATGAGTCATTTATACATGTTTTAACAATTTATTAATGACTAACGTAGGCTATAGGCCACTTAGAAGTTGGAACAAAGAAATAAAATAAGTCCTCTGTAACATTGTAATATCTTAGCACTCTAAATAGGCATACACTTAGCCTATAAATAGGCCAACACGTCAATAAAAATGACTCTTTCTTAACAAATTAAATTAAGATAAGTTCTAAATTAAGATGGGTATTTGGCAATAACGAAATTAAGATAAAGGCTCCGTGGGATTTGCTTCGTCACTTCTCTCCACAATCCGGCCTCAACGTGACGGTGAATAGCATCTGAAATGTAATAAGAGAGTAATGCCAACATTAGCCTATATACTCTGCCTACATTATGCATTTAAGACTCAATTAATATTTAGTTATATTTGAAAAACCTTTACTCACCAAGATTAGGCTACATATTTTTGTGGAGGAAAATTATTGAATCCACTGTAGTTTCAGCGCGGTCCTGCGCTCACTGTGACAGGCCGGGATGCATAGTACTGATCTGGCTAATTTTGTCAAAACGTAATCACCAGAGGCAAGCCTCCGTTTCACCTCCTCGGCATCAATTTTCGCATCTTTCTCGCACTAATCGAAACGCATCACATGACCGCTCATTTACTGCGCAGGCCGAAGCACAAGCCCGAGCCTGTGTAAAATGATATAAATTAAGCCCGAACCCGACCGAACCCGACCGAACCCGTCAGGTCCCGTCAGGTTTCATCGGGTTCGGGCAAAGATCTTCAGCTCTAGTTCTGACTTACAAGTGCAAGTATGTAAAAAATTTTAGCAAGCTGACAATAATGAATCTGACCTGGTTTTAGTGAGCACACCTAATGCTCTAACACAGCCATCTATGTTTACAAAGTAGTCAACCACAAATACTCATTTTACCATCTAACTTTTACTGTATGCTTACTGTAAACTGCCTCATTATTATTTAGTGTTGTAATGTACACAGACAAATGTTTTAATTCTAGCATTGTATTCAACATTTTATTTATTTATACACAATGCATTTTTATAATTTGTTGTGCTATTACTAGAACTGGCAGCAAAAAGTCATCATCTGCTCTTCTAGTTTAATGGCAAGCTAATAACATAGTGACGCAAAAACAGCGAATGTCACACAAGACCCTGTTTAATATTCTTTATTGTTTGACAGTGGTTTGCTAACTGTGTGCATAAGTACTTGTTTGCAAGTGTGCATGTTGCAAGGTTGATTAATTTTACATGTGAGAAACATTTTTTGATTGTGGGTTCAACTTTTTGACCATGAATGCTATTTAATATATATGTATATATATATATATATATATATGCAGCACAGCAGATAAGGCAGACGGAATATGGGAAAAACATAATGCATTTAATTTCTACCACGCTGACGCAAGCATCTCTCTAAGGGCACTTGTACGCTGTGTGCATGTTTCTGTGGAATATAAAAGGCTTTTATTTGGTTAGAGTGTCTCTGAAGTCTGTTTTCCTGGATTTGGTATGTCTCTGAAAAGACAGCAAGGAAAATAGGTTGGTGATAAGTGAAGCTCCTCACAAAAACATCTTAATGCTATTTAGAGGGCTGCTGTAACATGAGGGCCTGTACTCACTGATAAATGGCTAAGTTTCAGAGGAACACAGTTTGAAACTCTGTGAATGATGACGATGAGAAAGAGGTATGCTGAAGTCAAGGGGAATATTTTAAGCAAAACACGTACACACAAGACACAAACAAACACCAAAACTATACAGTAGTCAACATTTGAAGTGGATCAAAACTTTTCATCAAAGTTGTCCTCAATACCTGTTCTTGTCTTAGGTCAACTTTGATGAACTTTTTTGAGCCACTTCAAATGTTGACTACTGTGTATATATATACATACATGTATATCTATATATCTATATCTATATCTATATCTATCTATCTATATATATATATATATATGTATATGAAGAGTTTAGATGCAAAACCCTCTAAATCCATCTGACGTATTTCTTTAAGATTAATTACTTCTGATTGAGGCTGAAATTTAGCAAGTGTGAAGTAAAAGTATTTGATAGACGTATACTATGTGTCAGGAGCATTCACTCATTCAATCAGTATCATTATCTCTTTTTTGACCGAAATGTATATATATAGGTGCATCTCAATAATATTAGAATGTCGTGGAAAAGTTCATTTATTTCTGTAATTCAACTCAAATTGTGAAACTCGTGTATTAAATAAATTCAGTGCACACAGACTTAAGTAGTTTAAGTCTTTGGTTCTTTTAATTGTGATGATTTTGGCTCATTTAACAAAAACCCACCAATTCACTATCTCAACAAATTACAATATGGTGACATGGCAATCAGCTAATCAACTCAAAACACCTGCAAAGGTTTCCTGAGCCTTCAAAATGGTCTTTCAGTTTGGTTCACTAGGCTACACAATCATGGGGAAGACTGCTGATCTGACAGTCATCAACACCCTTCACAAGGAGGGTAAGCCACAAACATTCATTGCCAAAGAAGCTGGCTGTTCACAGAGTGCTGTATCCAAGCATGTTAACAGAAAGTTGAGTGGAAGGAAAAAGTGTGGAAGAAAAAGATGCACAACCAACCGAGAGAACTGCAGCCTTGAGAGGCTTGTCAAGCAAAATCGATTCAAGAATTTGGGTGAACTTCACAAGGAATGGACTGAGGCTGGGGTTAAGACATCAAGAGCCACCACACAAAGACGTGTCAAGGAATTTGGCTACAGTTGTCGTATCCCTCTTGTTAAGCCACTCCTGAACCACAGACAACGTCAGAGGCATCTTACCTGGGCTAAGGAACAGAAGAAATGGACTGTTTCTACCCGTGTCTATACTGGCTCTGTCCAGCCCTATGTCTCCTTTGTCTCTATTATTCTCACCCAACCTCCCACTCCCTCCACCTCTGCAGACTCCCTTTAGCCCATCAGCTCCTCCTTTAATGGTTTTGCCCAATTATTCAGATCCACCTTGGGCTTCCAGGTCTCTAGCTCTATCCTGGGGTCTTGATCCCCAAGCTCCACCTCGGGCCTCCGACCCTTCAGCTTCCTTTTGGCTCCACACTCCCCCAGCACCATTGGGTCCGGGTCAGACTCCTTCATCCCTCTGGCTCCACTTTGGTCAGTCGTCACCCTTCCTCCACCATGGTATTCTGGGCCTTGGGCTATGCTTCTTCCCTCCATCCTTCTAGCTCCGCTGGGCTCCTCCTTCATTCTGACTGCTCCTTAGTCCTGACTCTTACCGACTCCACCCCGGACTGCCGAGGCCCTGTTTCCACCTGTGTCACCAACTCTGCCTCAGTCCTGGCTCCACCTTAGATGGGCAGGCTCCTGGCTTCACCCTGGCTCCTCCCTCCATTGGGTTCCGCTGTGGGACTTCATAGTGGCTGTGCTCTTAATAAAAGCAATTTACAAATTAAATTTAATTTGAAATACACAAATGACAATGTTTCCAGTGAAGGGCGCCTCTGCTGTGTCTGTCAGATTCTGAACATTAACTTACATGTTATAGATAATCTCCTGTCATCAGATAATATCATCAACCCATACTGAGCTTTGGGCATCTCACACACACACACTTGTGCTGTCGGTCACAGGTCTGGCCTGTACCAGTCTAAGCAACATAACAACAGATTTGCTGCACTGCACTTATCTGTGCTGATGTTTTACAGTGCTTGAGTGTTTGTGTTGTTTTGAGTGAGTGAATATTTCTTTGTTTATAGTTTGCGAGGTAAGAAACAAAAGCACTGCTGATGGAGGATGGGGGAGGATAAAAGAATTGTGGGGGTTGGGAGAGAGAAAGAGAGACATTCTGAGGTGATATGAAGCTCTGATGGGGTGCCTTCGAAAAATGAAAGAAAGAAAATTTTGAGACAGATGAAAATATTAAATAGGCAGATTCACTGAACATTTAAGGAAGTGAGGGGAGAGAGAAGGGGAACAATAAAAAGAAAAAGAGAGAAAATCAAGCATGAAAGAGAATTAAAGAAATTATATGCAAAGAGGTTATAATTAAAGAAAAGGTTTGCACACATGTTGTGTTGTCTTCACGAACTGCAGAATTAACATGTGTCTTAATTTCTTTTCATTAAGTCATTTTTCTAGCCATCTTTTCATTTTGGGTTTATATTTTAGCATCATCTCTTTCATTCTAGGATTGGAGAGATGGGCAGCGCGAGAGGGAACAGCAGCAGTGATGGAGTGCGAGCTGGTGCAGAAAACTATTGATTTTCCTGTACCAACCCGGGTAGATTAAGAAATGCCAATACTGGGATTTCACCCGGACTCTCTGGTTCATGTTAAGTTCACTTGTCATTTTCTATAATTCTGATAAAATCAAGATCCTTAACGCTGATGTAGTTATCCAGCACTGACTGCCTGTGGGCGGCTGATTGAATTAGACGGCTACGTTTGTCCATTAGAGAGAGACAGAGAGAGAACGTACTCTCCTTATGAGCTCTTTTTAAAAAAGAGAGAATGTAGAGTTAGCATTAATGAACTAATTATGAGCACTCAAAAGATAGACAGTTCCTACAGTAGTTATGTTATGAAATTATCTTTATGATACGAGAATAAACTATGTTCATTGTTTACTCTCTCTTAGAATACACTGTTAAGGGGGTCCTATTATGCTCTTTTACAAAGTCTTGATTTTGTTTTGGGGGTGTAATAGAACATGCTCTCATGCTTGGTGGTTCGAAAAACGCATTATTTTTAACATAATTTACATTATTACAATACATTTCTCCCAGCCTGGCATATAAGGCTCGATTAGTTCTGGGTTTAATGAAGGTCCGCCTTCTGAAAAACGAAATGTGTTGTGATTGGTTATCTGTCCCACTGCGTTGCGATTGGTGAACAGCTTGGACGGTATTTCAGTACTGCTATGCCCCTTGTCAAAGAAGCAAGTTCTGTGTACAACTGTTAGTGCAAGATAGATTAAAGTGATTCTTACTTTTTAAATATTGATATTTTTCTTACAAAAACACATCTATTCGCTACAGGAGGCCTTTATTAACTCACCGGAGCCGTGTGAGGCACTTTTTATTATGTATGGATTATTGGACTTGTTTTGGACTGATGAGGAGAAACACTCGTCTATGCCGTTCTAAAGCTTGGGAGTGGCAGGATAAATTTGAATATAACTCCAGTTGCATTCGTCAGAAAGAAGGAAGTCATATACACCTAGGATGCATGGATGGCGAGTAAATAATATGCTATAGTAGTGTTGGGTCCTATCATCAGCCTGCGAGATCGGCAATACATGATATTATCCTGCTAATGTATTTAATTACGTACATATTTAGTTTTGACGCGGCAACCACAGTAGATCGATGTGTTTCAACCCCCCTGTATTGTACATGTCTGCGGCGAGTTACAGCTCTAAAGCGGCCACTCTAGTCAATGCTTGTGTTTATACCCGCCACGCTGCAGCTCGTTGAAGCGGTTCTCCGCGCTGCATCACTAAAGTTAGGCTAATCCCCCAGCTTGTCCCTATACCCACCCTCCAACAATTCGAATTTCCATTGGCGCGATGTAATTTAATGATATTCTAATGGACCGTGTTGTGACATCATTGCATGCGGAAAACAAACGCTGTAGTCCAAAGAAGCCGTTCGTTGTAGTTCTTGAAAATTAATTTTTTAAAAACAAAATATCCTCCTTTTATTTAAAGTGAAAAAGCATAAGCACCCCTTTAAAGGAATATGTGTTAAGGACATTTGTTGACATTGTAGTCCATTGTAGTTACTATATTTAAATTTTTTCCACTTAAGTAAAAATATTTACAATTTAGTAATATTTTCATGGGAATTTTATTGTTTAAAGTAGCTTCTTCAACGCTTATGTCATAAAATATGCAAATGAGTAAAAAAATAGAAATGGCATCCATGTTCTAAGGGTGCTGCTGTTTTCAGAACTCTCCAAAACTTTTCAATGGGAATTAGTCTGAACTCATTGCTGACCACTCTAGAACTTTTTGAAGTGTGTTTAGGCTCAGTGTCCTGCTGTAAGTTTTTTTTTTTTTCTTTTTTTCCATCCATGTTCAGTGCATTACACACCTTGACACAAAACAGGAGAATTATTATTTGTTTGCTATTTAAACTGGTTGAATCAATGTTTATACTGATTACTGTTTAAAATGTTGGGGTTTATAAGATTTGGCTTTTAGGGTCAGAGCAGCAAGCCTTTATATATTTCTGAAGGTGCTGAATATTGTTCTCAGTATATGCCACAGATTACATTGTCATATAGGTGAATACATTTACTATAGACCATCAAGTCTGTACATAGCAAGGATAAATTGTACCTACCTCTGTGTTTGGCTGTCTGTGTATGGCCGCTGAGTGTACACAAACACAGACGTCTTATTAAGACACTTATACTGACGTGTAATTACAGCATCTACATCTCGCGTGGGAGCCATCATACAAGGTACTTAAAGCTTCTTGCAGTAAATGAGTACCGTTTACTGCCTGCTAGTTTGTAATTGGGCTCCTACTGAACACCTGCTCAGCTGATTTCATGATGTTGTGAACATGACCGTTCTTAGTATAGTTAGGAAGTCTAATTTAAAAAAAGTGAACCAACTGGTTTATTTTCTATTATTAAATTATTTGGTTAAATTTTGCTGTTATAACAGTGTAATGGATTAAATATTTAAATGTTACGTTTCTAGAGAATGCTGCATTGTTTAGGGAGTTTTACAGTCATTTTACAGAAAGAAAGAAAGAAAGAGAAAGTTGTGTGTAGGTTGTTGCATCTGGCCTAGTTGACATTCTTTTGTGACTTGTGAAGAAATTCTAATGCAGCCCATTTGATAAACTCAAACCAACTGCATTATGTTCTACATTTTGGGTGAATGTGTGGTGACAGAAAAGCTTCTGCTGAGTTAGACAGGTAAAGGAAAATGGAGTGTAAACAGGGTCAAAATGCTAACATCGCTTTGTCATATCAGACCACAGTGGACTTCATTTTTGTTTTTTTGTATGTATGTGCTGCTGCAGCAAACATCACAAGTCATCTCTAAACACACAGAGCCCGCATTATTAAAAACGTGAGTGATGCATCTGAAGGAACGTGTATTCATCACCCATTGGAAAAGTGTGGTTATGAATGAACAACAAACAACAAAAATATAGACAAGAATTAACTTATATATACCTAATTTGAAATGCAACCCAGTGTTCCGCCACAGTGAATGCAGTAAACTCCAACTATTATAGTACATTATATTATGATCTTTGTAAGAATTGTATATACCTTCCCTTCCAATACAGCTATAACCGAAGCTAAGGCTGAACTCTTTTCACAGAATGAATGTGAGACAAAACATATTTTATGCTTGTGTTTCTGTAGAGGAGATTGCAATCTCAATAAAGCCACAAGAGCACACCTCTCTGATGAGAGAAATCACACCAGCTGCGGTCACACATTATCAGTTCAATTACCATCAAAGTCTATTTACAGACACAAGAAGACCCCTGTAGGATCACAGTACACAATTTAAAGGAAAATGTATATAGACTAAATTTGCTGTACGATTGGACACCCCATCTTAAAACTTTACAGGGATCCTATTAAAGAGGTCATACTCCTGCTCCTTCACATATGTTTAATTAGGGTTAGAGCTAACTCTGCACAACTGTGGCCCTCAAGAAACAGGTTTGGACAACAGGGCTTAAGAATATTTTGTAGCTTAAAATGCAGGGACAAATGTAAATAACGTTCATACATTGTTATCTAATGAGGAAGACGTAGGAAGAAAACAGTACGACTGTGTTTTTGCTCTTTAATGGTGCAGAAATGACATATTCCTCAAAAGTATTAATTTGAAATTAGACAAAGAAAAAACATTATTAAGCAAGTTATTACTAAAGCATGATAGTTTTTTATTTATTAGGTATTTTAAGGAATCTTCATGCTGTTGTACAATGAATGCATATAGTTCCAGAAGCTGACCAACTCCAAAAGAGTCTAATAAAATACTCATTAAAGTACTCCTGATGATTTTTGTGCCATATTTAAAGTGTTCTGAAACCATATGATAGCTTTGTGCACGAAACACATGAAATTTAAATTGATACTCAAAATGGAAATCTAAAATCTTCCCTTCCACTCTCTGATCTCTTTTGAGTTTATGCAAATTCCAAATAATTCCAACTGTTCAAACAGGCTGTAGAATATACTGTAGCAACACAATGAAACAGATCTAGCAACATATCTGTTCCACTCCAGAAACTCTTGGCAGAGCAAATACGCTGGTGCTGGGCAACAATGCCAAAAAATGCCTTATCTTGATGGACACATTCATTATCACCTTCTAATTACAGGTGCATGTCCAGGCGGATTGATTACCTGTGCAGGCGGGAGATGCGGAGGGTTAGTGTTACGGCAAGCAGGATGCAGGGGGTCGGGGACCCGCGGACAGGTGTGGGTGGGGGTATTGGTTTGTGGGCAGTGTACTGACTCACTCTATTATTCATCAAGCTCAAGAGGATCTTTCTCAAGAAATTATGACTACCAACACACCTTCAGAAACTACCAACCACACTAACAGAAACAATACCATAGTAATACTTTGGCTTTTTTCACATGTAACATGGTAGAGCCATTATATTATTGGAAGTTATTTGAGTCTTACTGTATCTGGGTTAGTAATTTGAAATTTAGTGCCATGGTACTATATATGAAACCATATGAAACTACTGTGGTATTGGCATGTGATACATCACTGCATGGACACAGTATTTACTATTTAAAGTCAAAGTATATATTATTGTCCCCTAAAGGAGAAATTTCACATGAATAATAAAAGGTACACAACATCAGTCAATCAATTAATCAATCAATAAAAACAACAACAACCGAAAAATCAGTTTAAATTGCCACTAAAATTTGTGCTTATACAGGCACAAATAATTTCTTATATCTTTATAATTTACAATGTGGAACTCTGTAGCTTTTACCAGAAAGAAGCAATTCATACTGTGAGTTTCTTGTCAACACCATCCAAACATTCTACTTAAAATACAGTCTCAGGTGCATAAGAGCACAAACCCATTTAATATGTGAATTCCAACTATACAGAAACCTAAATTAGTACAGGTACTCCAGAAATCGAGATTAAATTGTTTTAAGTCAAATGAAAAATTTATTTCATGATAGAATGTAAATACAAAATGTTACACCAGCTAAAGTACACTCTTAAACATAAAGGTTCTTTATTGGGATCAATGGTTCCATGAAGAGCCATGAAAAGGTTCTTTATAGGTTCTTTCTAGTCAAAAAAGTTTCTTTAGATTTTTGGTTATTTTAAGAACCGTTCTCTGAAAGGTTCTTTGGGGTACCAAAAATGGTTGTTCTATGGCATCACTGCAAAAACAGCCTTCTAGAACCTTCAAGAGTGTATATGGGTCAGAATAGATAGAAACAGCTCCTTATGGTACAAGTGTACTACATGTGGCAACATGATGGTACTTCAATCAGTAGCTTAGCATGAATGATAATGTACTAAATCATGCAGGAGAGGTGTACTAATACTTATCTAGAGATCTGATAGGGTTGGGTCAGTGAGCAACCTAAATAAGCAACCCCTTACAACATCCTAGCATCCACCAAGCAATGCACTAAAAGGCTCAGAACACACACTGCACATTGCAAAGCAACTTTCTGCCACACTTCACAACATCCTAGCATCATGACAGTGGATTTGCACAGATCAGGGCATCCATATTTTCCCGCCGAAAATGTATTTTATATTAATATAGTATTTACTTTTATTCATTTAGCAAATGCTTTTATCCAAAGTGAATTTATATTTTAATTAATTTAGTTGATTTGTAAAATTTTAGTACCATAAAAGCAAATGTGAATCGAGTAAAGCAATAAGCTCATACAAATTCAAAGTGGACATATCCACTTTCAGATATCCACTTGGGACTGTTTCAAAATGGTTAAGCTTTAATAAAATCAGAAAATAAACAAAGAGTAATATTAATGCTTCTGCCAAGTTATTATGTTCTTAATAACGGTTAGAAGCAAACAACACAGTGACCGGCACAATTTGTGACAGTGATGCAGTAAAATGCACTGATGTATGAAGGTCACAGGTGTGTGTTTATCAAGTATTTTAGGTTTTTAGTAGTATTTTAGTTTTTTATTATGTATACATATATATATATATATATATATATTAGGGGTGTAACGATACATGTAGTCGTACTGAACCGTCACGGTACGGACATCTCGGTTCGGTGGATGAGGCCTTACAATGAATCCAGGCAATTCACCCTCAATCCAGAAGGGGGCGCCCGCAGTAATGCAACTCTATTTTATAAGTACCAGCAGAAGAACAGTGATTGCCAGGAGTTGCGCACTTGAAAACAAAGCCCACTAGACAGTGACCATGTGCTGATTCTGAACGCGTCTCACACTGACAAAGGAGTATAATGTTACTTTAAAGGCTTGCATATTGAACTGTTTGCGAAATTGAGCTTTGTGCTCATGTATCCTACCCTACCATTCGGCACAACTCCAAATATTCCATAATATTTCCATATTTGTGATGTGTCCAAATGCTAAACTAGTATTTATTATGTAAATTATAGACTTTGTACTTAGGGTTCTAACAGTGACACAGTGAGGTGGGCGCGCTGATGTTTCGTTCAGACATTGGGGATGACAAATTGTGAGGGGATTTTTGATATCTCGAACGGTTTGGCCGTGGCGAGGTGTTAAAATTATGGTGAGAAATGAGAAACAGGAAATGGCTAATAACTGTTGCACACATTGTCTGATTCTGATGAAACTTCAGCGGTTTGTTTGTTGTATGATGCCGATCAGATAGATGTGACTATTAGGAGTCAAAGTTATAGCGCCACCAACTGGCAACAGGAAGTGTGTCTCTTTTAAAAGTGCTTTGATATCACATGGTTATGTTTACCCGATTTGCTTCAAACTTCATCATAATAATGTCAAAACACGGCCGATGAGAATCTGTAAAGGGGTCGTTGATATATTAAATTCTGTTGCCATGGCAATGTGTCAAACTTTAACATTTGTTTCCTGTGTTTTTGGGGCACTTAATAAGCTTAGATTTTCATGAAACTCAACACACACATCAGTATTAATAACAGTTAGACACTGGCAAAGGCTCATAAATGGGCGTGGAGGAGGCGCTCTATAGCGCCACCTTTTGTCAAAAGTTGGGGGTTAGTTTTAGCTACAGACACCAAATTTGGTATGTGTATTGTTCTCATCAAGCCGGACAACTTTCTAATTTACACCCATTAGCTGCGACCAACGGAAGTCTGCTATTTCGATTTGAATGTGGATTTTTGGAAAAATCAGGCTATAAACAAATTCATACTCCTCCAAGCAGGAATAAGTAGTTCACACCAAACTTTGTAAACATGATGCCAACATACTGAAGATGTTAAATTGCGAGCGAATTTGGGATATCTTGAATGGTTGATTTATAGTGATTTTTGAAATTAGCAGAAAAAACATAACCGTAATATTAAAATGCAGCATCCAAACACTTTAACAAAAATGTCATACATAGAACTAGTCATTCTGAGAAATAAATGCTTAGTTCCAGCGATATAAAATAATCAACAAAAAATAGAAAATTAAAAAACTATTAAACATCTGCTCTCACTCTAACTCTCTCACTCTAACTCTGTGTGTGTGCGTTAAGTGTGTGCGTAAGTGTGAGTGTTGACAGTGGGGGAGGGTGGCTGTCAGAGACAGAGTGTATTTAAAGTGCATTATCCTAACTCTTCACAACTTTTTACATATGAAAAACAAGTCATTCTTAGGAAATATGTTTATCATATTTTCAGAGACCGCAAAAACATTTCAAATATCATACATGTAAACTAGCACATGAAGACTATAATACCAAGGATGAACACAAGATGACCTCATAGGATAAGGAATCTTTTTCAGCTCATTCTCAGTCTATCAGAATGATGTAAAAGCATTTTGGGTAAAACTTTCTATGAAGCCCCTATTTATAATACATTAAAATGGTATTTATAAGGGATTATAATGAATGCATAATGCATTATAAAAACCTTATAATATGTTATATCAGCTCATGAATAATCATAACAACAATTATAATACATTAAAATACTTGAGTATTTGAGATTATAACTTTTAAGATTATGATTTTTTATAACACACAATGGACAACATATCAAATCTACTTAATTTATAACGGACTATATCATATTACATTTATTTTTTACATTATATATTATGTATTATGTTGATGGTCCCCCTAGTTTATTGACAATAAGCAATTGTACAACTACATGTGAACTAACACTCCTTAGAGTATTATAAATGCGGGCTTCATCGAAATTGTTGCTGCAGTTTGCTTTTAACCCCTTCATTGCTGTAACCCTTCAATCCAAACTGCCACAGGATTACTGTCAATGCATGTGCCCGCTGGGCACCATTTTCCTGATGCTACCGGCATGGCGATTGCGCTGGCGGTGAGGGCCCGTCATCGCTGCTTGCAGCTATATTTTGTGTTTGTGTTTTGTGTTCAACTTTGCTCATAACAGCAAAATCAACTTAAACAAAAAAACAAATAGAATGTCGCTTTCTGCCATTTGAGTTTCCCTTCTGTCACAAAACTGAACTAAAATTCAGCAAATATAGGCTACATTACGTGTTGCACAGTTTTTTCCCCTTGTCTATCAGTTAACTAAATTAAATATATTTAAAGTATTTATTTTTATGTATATATGTACTGCAGATTTTATAGCCTATACTAATATTTAGTATTTTCACTTCTAGGTGGAAAAAATTGTAATTTGTATTACTGTCTGTTTAAAATAAATGAAAAGAAACCTAGCATAGTAGATTTGTTTGTTTTTTTTCTGTTGTACTGAAATCGTATCGAACCGTGACCCTCGAACAGAGGTACGTACCGAACCTTGACATCTGTGTATCGTTATACCCCTAATATACATATATATGTATATATATATATATTAGCTTGTTAAAGGAGAAGTCCACTTCCAAAACAAAGATTCATGTTCGTGTCTTTCTTTCTTCAGTCCATAAGAAATTATGTTTCTTGAGGAAAACATTTCACAAATTATCTCCATATAGTGGACTTCTATGGTGCCCCCAAGTTTGAACGTCCAAAAGGCAGTTTAAATGCGTCTTCAAATGATCCCAAATGTGGTTGTAAATGATCCCAGCCGAGGAAGAATGGTCTTATCTAGTGAAATGATCAGCCATTTTCATAACAATTTGACAATTTATATTCTTTTTAACCTTAAATGCCTGTCTTGTCTCGTCTCTGCGATGCGCAGTCTGTATAATCCCAGGTCAATACAGTTAGAGTATGTCGTTTTATTCTTCAGCGTCAAAATCGTCCTACATCGCTATTTTACCATTTTTTTGTAAAGGGCGTTTGATCTTCTTTGTATGTTCACTTTGCTAACACTGGGTCAGTACTTCTGCAGCGATGTAGGATGATTTTGAAGTTGGGGAAGAAAACTAGATGGGAGTTTTTCGACATGTCTCGAATTTACATGGTCGACTGTCTTAACCGTATCGAACCGAAAAAAAAAACAGAGTTCACATAGACTTAGACAAGATGAGCGTTTGAGGTTAAAAAGTATATAAATTGTCAATTTGTTTAGAAAATGACCGGTCATTTTGCTAGATAAGACCCTTCTTCCTCAGCTGGGATCGTTTAGAGCCTTATGAAGCTGCATTTAAACTGCATTTTGGAAGTGCTAACTTGGGTGCACTATTGAAGTCGGTTATATGGAGATAATTCCTACATTTTTTTCCTCAAGAAACATAATTTCTTATCAACTGAATAAAGAAAAACACAAACATCTTGGGTGACAAGGGGGTGAGTAAATTATCTGTAAATTTTTGTTCTGGAAGTGGACTTCTCCTTTAAGTCTGACGTCACGCATCACCTCTTCCGTGACTTCTGGGTCCAAACCTTCTATCAGATGACACGAGAAAACAACAGACGGTGCTAATTATACACTCACAATTTGATATTATACTACCAAACAAATTATAATCCTACCCTTTAACTTCATACCAAAATCCCAGATGGCCAGACAATGAAAATATAAATCTAAATATAAATAAATAAATAACGGTTATTTGTGTTTATTTGTGCTGTGAGCACAGAGACTGTAGTGTACACTGTAAATTTAAAAACGTTTAGCTTAAAAGTTTAATATGTAATATGTTAACAGTGCTCATAAGCGGTTGCTGAGATAGTATTCTCAAGTGAAATGAGTTGGGGCTTGGACCCAAAAACAATATTCATTGGAGCGTTCGTTGGACGCATTACGTCACCACTTAACAAGTCCATAATGAGCCTGCTTAGAGGTAGTGATGGTAGCCACGGCTCATCTGTAGGGACACTTGGGATAGTGCTTCATCATAATATACACTTTAAAAAACTTAGTACTCTTACTCATAAATGTGTTCAGCAGTTGGATATATTAACCTTTAGCGTATGGCTTTAGCAAGCAAGTAGACTAATAATCGAGGATCAGCGGGTGCCTCTGCTCTGCTGAGCTCAACAGTGCCCCACGTTTATCTAATGTAAATCTGAGGAAATGCAGCACAAACTAATTGAGGGCCATAGAGGCACAGAAAAAGGTTTTACATGTTTTTACATTAGCTAACATAAACCTTGCCTTAGGTAACATATATGGCAATATCAGTAGTGATATAGGCCTACTATAGGCAATACATGTCATATATTTCTTTTCCATATGGGTATTAGAGGGGTAACATCAAATAAGCCTGTGTTGCATAAAAAAGCAGTCGTTCGTATCCAAAAGTTTTTTTGTGGTCTGCCCATGCTATTTTTTCCCTGCATGTCAACATGCTCTTTATGTCTTAACCACTGCTCTACCATGTTTGGCTGTTTTCTAAAGCAGCTACAGTCAGAGATTTTTCTGCAAGGGCTTATGTAGGACTGAACATATAATTATGTTTGATGGAGGAGCTCAGAACAGGATGGACCATGATGCTAATGCAATGTTTGGATAGTCGTGAAGGCTGTGTAACTCATTCTGCGCTCCTCACCTCTCAAACACAAACATGCAGAGATGGCTGAAAAATGACACGCAATTAAAATGAACTTGTTTGCACTGTTAGTGCGGAGCATTTGAAAAAGAGTGTTGTGTGCACCAAACAAGCAGATCAAGACTCACCTTTTCCAGAGAATCTCAGCCTGCTCCCAGACAAACTCTGGTGGATTTCAACTGAAATATAAACACAACTAGGAGTGGGCGATCATTTCTCAGAAATATCACAATTCACGATTTTATCACAATTCTTTGTCATGTTGGTTTTACTGTTTTGGAAGTTGACTGAGCAGTACAGCCTAACTAATTTACCTTTTTTTAAAACACAAAACAAAACATAAACAAAAACAGAAAAGCTTTCAAGGTAACAAAAAAGAATGGTAGATATTTAGGTCAAACTGAGTGAAGATAAAAATCTTGGTCATTATTTTATCTTTATTATTAAAAAACAAAAGAACAAAGATACACATTACAAAAACATAATACAAATAAAACAAACAGGGCTTTATTTTCCAGGTACAGTAGGTGTATTTAGCAGTAGCATTCAGCAGTAGTTGGGTTAACTAATATAAAAAGTGAAACACTTTATACACTATATGCATCTATTGTACATTGATTCTTATTAAAGCAACTGTATTAAAGTTCTTCATTCAAGAGCAGTGAGTGATTTTTCTCTTTGTGTTTTGTTGCTTTATTAACATTTAAAGAATAGTTCACCCAAAAATGAAAATTCTTTCATCTGTCTGTCAATTCTGTCATAGTGTTTGACTTTTATACCATCATTTACTTACTCTCAGGTTGTTTTAAACCTGAATGAGTTTCTTTTTTCTGTTGAACGTTATGTACATTATTTGATAATTTATATTGTTGAATTCAATGGGGACCAGCTACTGTTTGGTTACCCACATTCTTCAAAATATCTTATTTTGCATTTAGCACAAGGAATAAATTAATACAGATTTGGGACAACATATAAGTGAGTAAATAATGACAGCATTATAATTTTTGGGTGAACTATTCCTTTAATGACAAGCGGCACCATGTTTAGAACAATTAGTCTGCTGTCCCTTTAAGAGCTGCAAGCATCTAATATACAGGCACATCCGTTTTTTGTTTACTTTCACTTTAGACATGAGCAACTGTTTTTATATGTAAACCTTATGTGTTTTGGCAGTGTAAGCGCAATTAGACGCGACACATAACTTGGATCAGTAATTAGGTGCTATTTGACAGGGTTTTACCCAGATAGCATACGTACGTCTGCAAGATGTCTGTTAAAGATCTCTTGATCTGGAAAGCATCCACTGTCTGGCAGACATCTGTAAGATGTCAGTTTTACATACATTCTAAATCATAAACATCTTAAAGACATCTATTTGACATCTGACAGGAAACATCCAATAGACGTATTGTACTACGTCTTGCTGATGTTTTGCAGATGTAAATGCAGACGTCAAATAGTACACTTTAAAGCTGAGATGTACATGTGCTATCAGGGTAGTGTGCACGCCCTTCAGGTGTACGCGGACTGGAACAGCATGCGTATGAAATGTTTAACCGGCAAGGCTTTAAAGCAAATAAGGTACTTTTGTGATTGCGAATAAGTCGGTGAACTACGGCTCTTTGTAGTATATGCAGTTCCATCTGACAGCAGGTGATGGAGATTTACGACTAATCACAGAACTGGCATTGCTGACGAAATGCGTATGATAATTGCATCCGATTATTTGCACAGCCCTAACGCACACCCCTAAACACAACATAGACCAAAGACATCTAAACAAAACAAAAAACAGGATGTAATGATTAAGCATACCTGGTTCTACATGCCATGAGCTACAGTATGTTGCACATTACAGCTTATAAGCTCTTTGTGAGTTCTCAGTCGGTAAAAATAGCACCATACATACACACACATCCACAACAAGAACATTTAGCCCAGCACACTGCATTGTTTTGTATGTTCAATAAGCTGTCCAATCAGGTTGTGACATTATCCTTTTGCCTTTTGTTTTGTATATTTAGTTTCAGTGTTAAAAATGCAGTGTGGACACAAAGTAAATTAAAGTACTTATAAAATAATTATTTTCTTTTTTTGGTCCCGATCAAAAGAAGCAAGAGAACCAAGCTGCAAACAAACAATAAATGAACTGGTTATAATGTTCCAGTTGACTGAATCAGCCTGAATAAATGTTTTTGGACCAACAACAGTTATTTTTAAATATCAGAGCAATTAGAAACTGGGTAACAACGGCACAATTTTATTTTATTTTATTTTATTTATTTACTTTTTACTCACTGGACAATTCACTTTATGTTAATACTTTTTAATATCATTTTGCAGAAATATGTAGCAAATCCCCACTCTTAGAATAAATGAAATTGTTAAGCATATACAGTATATATATATATATATATATATATATATAATATATTTTACTTTGCTCTGCTCCATTATAATATGCTCTCATGTCCTCTATTAAACTTGCACGTTACTGTGCTCTATTTAATTCTAGTGCTATACTCTATACATTACTCTTCTGTTCTGTTGTACTATACTATTCTGTTGTTGTTTTGTTACTCAAAATTGATACTATAGAGATCTGCTCTATTCTGTTCTATTCTTCCTTGCTCTCCTGTTCTTTCATAGTGTAAAAGCCTGACTGACTGTACTGCACTCTATTCTCTTCTGCTCTATTTGCTGCTCTACTCTTCATTACTGTGATTCTCTTATTTACTGTATATGGGTCTTTACACTGTTCTGTACTCTTCTTTACTGATGTTGCCGCAATGTTTACTGCAGTTTGCTTTTCTGGGCTACTGTAGTTTAATTTTTATACTCTTTTCTACCCTCCTTTACATCTGTTCTACTCTTCTGCTGTCTTTCTCTGTTTTACTCGACTGTATACCTGACTAAATTTGTTCTGTTGTACTCTTTGCTATACTCTGCTCTTCATTTAAATTTCATCTTTCTCTTTTCTTTGCTCTTTCATCTTTCTCTTTCTATTAGTCTATTCAGTTCTTTTTAGCTCTACTGTTCTCTACTCTACGGAAAATGGTGTGCTTAGTTGTAATGTAATTACAACTATTTAATATTGTAATTTAATATACACTTTCATGACTGCTTCTTAAAACGTTTTCAAGTGCACTTTCATATCTATGTTCGATTTAAAAAATGATATAATCTTTTGTCATGCTAAACTACACCTATTCTGATGCACTAACATACATGTAATGTACTTCATAACTGTTGCTTTATTTGATATTTAAAGTTAGTATATTTTGCAATAATATTTACTAAACTGCAACTTACCAATATGTAATTACAAACATATTTAAATACATGACATACAAGTTTCAACAGAAATGATTAACATATTTTATACTTAGTTTAATTACGTTTACTTACATTGGGCACTACACTTTATATATCTTTTGAACACAAAAGCAGTAATTATGAGTTACAGTCCCCAAAATGCAATAATATAAATATATAATAATGTGAATTTAAACTGTAATAAAATTTCATGTAACTGCTAGACTACTACTTTTTAAACTCATTTTATGTACTGCTCCTTTGCTCAACTGCAGTGAAGTTGTAACTCAGGAAAATATTAATGTGTAGGGAATATTCTTTCGAGGGAAAAGCTGTGTTGAGCTATGTTTCTGTTCTCAGCCTCTCCTACGTTGCGGAGCTGCTGGTGTGTGTGTGTGTGTGTGTGTGTGTGTGTGTGTGTGAATGCTGGTGATGTCACACTGGTGTGGGTCATTTGAAGGTTAGCAGCCTCGGAAGGGTTCACAGAAAGTTCACTCGCATATATTAGGCAACTCAATCTTTCATTGTGTCGGAATGAACTAGTAGGAAATGAGCTGCACGCAGGCAGGAGCCGAAATCCGTCATTGCGCGTTTAAACGCGATGTATTTATAAAATCATCCCTCATTATAGAGAACCGCTGTCGCTAACCGGAACGGGACACAACACCGAGCGGAACCGTATTTGTATCCGTTTAGCGATCATTTTTGCTCTGCAAAAAGCAGGAAAACCGCCAGTGATTATCGGGATGGATCGTATGATGTCTGGTGACTGTGTGGAAACAGAGGGGAGATTCGCGCCTGCCAAACCACAGTGAGAGTTTCTGTGAACAAATGAAGGACAACCAGCTTGATATTTTATTCTTTTATTCTTCAGTGAAATAAAGTGCATGATGTTTGACTGTATGGATGTGTTGTCGGGACACATGCTGGAGTTTTACTCGTCCAGTTCCTCGTCATGTATGTTACAGGAGAAAGCGCTCAAAGCGTGCTTCAGCTGGCAGCACCGACGCACCAAACACTGTAGGTCTATACTTTTATACATTTTTTTATATGCATGGCGCATAATTCATTTATTTCCCATTTGCAATTATTCATTTTAATAAAGGATTCATATTAATTAACAGTACCAAAAAGTGCCACGGTAATCCCGTGTACTAGTGTAGTTCAGTGGTGCAAGAGTACCATGGTATTACTATCTGATACAATCACCCATACCACAGTAATACTATGTTTTGTTGATCACTTACCATGGTAATGCAATGTTTTGGACATGTCATATGGATCATTCAATAACTTATATATCCATAAGTATATAAGTAGCCTATCATGATATTGCCATCTGATACCATCAGTGTACCATGATAATATTATGGTACTTTTTGCCCTATACACACACACACCTGAGAAATTGTTTACAATAATACAAATTATGATACAATGATAAATTACACTGTACATTACCAAGAACAGGAAACATTATTATTATAGTTAACTCTGACTATAGTACTACAGTATTACTGTATTTATGTTTTGTTTTTCGTTATTTATTTATTTTAAATGTAGGTAAATTTAAATTATATGAGTCATCATTCAAAAGTATAGTATTTATAAAAGCACCATGGTTTGCAGTTATGCTGCCACAGTACTTTTTGAGGTCATTTTTTACGTTACTGTAAATGGAGTAGTTTGTTATGGAGCTGCTTGTAATTACATGTTATTGTTTTTACTATAGTAATTACTAGTAATGTTTTTAGCATGGACGCTATTTAGTAAAGTGTTACCAATGATCAGTTAATGTCTAATCAGTAATGGGCTAATGAAGAATTAAACATTAGATATTATTTATAGCAGAATGTTATTAAATTAAACAAGCTTCTCCCTTTCTCTAAGTTTGGGTTCTGTAACAAGTCCGAGTTCCGAACACTACATATCTGCACGGTGTGGAACCTGTTTCCCCTCTGTGATTTATGGTCGGTGCAGCAGCTTTAGGAATGTGCTCTGTAAACATCCATGACTTTGACACCCACTGGCCCCAACCCGCACACACACTCACAGATATACACAAAAGACGCCTAAAAACTGACTTTTTAAACACTTTTTTTTTTTTTGTAACTTTTTTAAATCTCAGCTTGCTTGAGCGTTCATTTATTGTGAAAGCACATCCTCCTCCAAGTCATCCAAATGTCTGTTTGGTCCTTTACCGTCAAAAGCATTATTTATTTTTACGTCCTAATGACCCTCATGAAGATAGCACTGAGTGCACACTCACTGTCATTTCCCCGCTCATATTTGCTCAGTGGACACAAATCAAAGCAAAGTGGCCCTTATCGGACGGCAGCCGTCTGACGGTGTCAACAGCCCACTCAAGCTCCCTACGATGCCTGTGTTCATGCTGTACTGGAGCGATTACCACAATCCATTCACTCAGTGTGACTGAATAACATTTGATTTACTGTTTGTCTCGCATTATATAGTCTTCCTGAGCTCTATCATAAACTTTCCCCAGACCTGTTTGATATCGCCTAGTGTTAGAATGCAGCTTAATAAAATCTGTACTCTACAGGAGATGGAAATTGGCATAATTTTCACACATCATTATGTCTTATGTATTGTGTTTTGGTTCAGCAGCTACAAGTAATTAATTTTTTTTTCTATAGGCCAACAGATTCTTTAGTAATCACACAACCTAAATGTGTTTATTCGCATCTCAGTGAATTAGAAAATGATCATCATTAGCGTGTATTGGTAAATTGCTCTGATAAAACAGCTTGCGTTCATCTGTGGTGCAGTGAATTGAGAACGAGTATGAATTGGTGCAAAGATAATATGGTTGAGTTTACCAGCCCCATACCCCCCCCCCCCCCCCTTTATTTTTTGGTAATGTTATTATTAGTAGTATCTTAAATGTATGTTTAAATTAAATAACATTTATTTTAAATTGTATTCTAATTTCAACGGGGTCAGTTATTTTAATTTATTTTGGATAATGAAAACCTTTATGGAATTCATTACGGACATGGAAAATATGAGTTTGCTAAAAACAGCTGCCCTCTCTGATCATATTTTGCAGTCATGAGAAATAGAATATAACAGTGTTCTCTATCTGCATGATATTCAGGAAAAAAATCTTTGAGAGTCAACTGCACAAAGATCTAGTGAAGATTCTTGTTGGCTGTGTTTAGTAATAATACTAATTAAAAAACAGTTCAAAGTATGGAAGCAAATTTATTTTGATTGAATTCTTATTTTATTTGTGTATTACTGTAAAATACAGCAATAATATCAATATTAATGTTTATATACCATGTTTATATATAACACTTTTATTTTTATTTTTTTAAGTTAATTTGTAAAGTGGTACCCTCACAGTGGAAGACATCCCTGGCATGTAAACCAGGGCTATTAGTTAATTAGTTATTAACTAGTTAACAAGTGTTCATGTCTAAGCTGTTACTAGCAGTATCATAAACTGATATGAATTTCTGAGTACAGATTTAATGTACAGAAAAAAAAAATTTTTTTTTTTACCTGAAATTACATAAAACAATTTTTTTAAAACAATTGCATGATCCATTTGTGCATTTTTCTCTAGGAAAATTGCAGATTAAATTTTACTTTGTTGTTGATTAGTATTGTGAGTTATGTAAAACCTGTAATTGCAATTTAATGTTACAATGTGTTTAGCACATTTGTAACTGCATCTTGCTTTCCACTTTTCTCACTTAATAAAGAATGTGTTGAATATTTTTCCCCACCCTCTTAGAATTACTGGGCAATTCGGGGGTATTTTCTACAATATTTGTTTTTTCTGTTGCATTGTTTGCATATTGCTGTGATAGCAACACGTTTTGTCACAGTCTGTGCATGTGCAACTAGACAGAAAATACAGCATCCTATATACAGTACAAAGTGGACGTTTCTGTGTGAGGTTGTTGTGATTGGAACAACTTGAAAGTCTGGCAGTTTATGATCCTCAATCATGTAGTTTATGATGGCAGGTTTTCCTTTACCAATTTGGTAAGTGTATGATAGTGTTTTAAAAAATCTATTCATATTTTAGTGTAATGTATTCCAGGCTTTAGTCACTGTACACTTAGAGACCACTTGTTACTCGTTACTTGTTACTGTTGTGAAATAACATATAGCAAATGAGAAAATAAATGAAGCAATAACATATAGCAAATGACAAAAGTAATAGAATTATTGCTGTGTGGGACAGTTCTGGGGTGTTTCTTATAGTGACTTTTGAGCGGTGGACTTCACAGCTGTCAATTTATTTACCGTAACCTAGTCCAAATCCTTCTCTTTGTTCAAGTCAGCCAGATCTGAGGGATTTGGGAAACCTATCCAATATAATTTAAGCGTTCAACACAACAAATTTATGCTGGGCTCAAAACGACAGTATTCCCAGACCAATAGTCTGTCATCAGAGCTCCTAGCTATGTTTGAACCCTTTAGCCTCAGCATGTGAAAACATCATAAGAGGCATTTGGAGAGATTAGAGCAAGATATTTATACACCTCCCTCCATTACGCTGGTGTGATATGTGCTAATTACGACCACTGCTTGCTCTCTCTCTGTCTTTCTCTCTCTTTAGCGCTTCACAGGCAGACTTGAAAGGCTATTGGCACAGTGTGCACGGCAAGCTAATTTTGCGTGTCTGTGATGTGACGCCTGTACGGCGGGAATAAAAAAGCTCTAAAACAACTTTGAAATGGGATGAAGCTGCATGTAATATATAGATGATGGTTGGTAAGGGAGAGCCTTGCTGTTATGATTGCTCATACTCAGGGTTAGTGATTTGAACAAACCCCAAACTCCTTTAGAGTAATAAAACATAGGTATATAACTCACCGTTTGTGCTACAAACATGACGCGGTACTGGATATTTTTTTAACTGTAGAGGAGGTGCAACCAAAATTCAAAGATCCATCTTGCTTGAAGAAAGGTGCAACACTCAAGATACAAGTAATGTTTTAGCCATCCTTAGCATCTGAGGATGGCTGAAACTTTAATTATTTTTAACCAATGAAATGTAAGTTTAATTTATTAAAATGAAAGTGTGTGTACGGAAAAAAAAGTGTTTATTTTGAAATGCAAGTCAACATTAAAATTATTTCTCATTTTCCCATCACATTTTAGCTTTTAGGCAGTTCACCCTGTGGTGTAAATAATTTTTTTAAATACAAATATTCATGTACAAGAGTTAGGAAAATGTCAACTACCTATTTGCAGAATAATTCTGCAGAGTGTAACCATTTTGACGTGTCTTAATTAAATTAATTCAGGATCACATTTCTCTACTCTACGCAGCCTGGCAGCACATTGTTTCAGCACACAGCTTTTATAGGATTAAAAATTAAACCTTCCAAATCTCTCTGTTTGCATCATTCATAATTTTTTTTCCTCACTGTCTTACTCATTTTGTTTTATGTTCTGCTTTTCAGCAGAATCCATCTTAGTGTCATAGTTTACTTTATAGGGTCTTTGAAAGGTTCTGCACCTGTTAGTTTAAGGATGGAGTGAGTGGATGGAGAATGCATCAGACAGTGCAGTTCTGGGTCAGAGTCATTAGAAGAATAGCAGAGAGTTCGTAACATCCTTAAAGCTGTTCCCTGATCTGATCTGATATTTCCGAGGAAAGGGACAGTTAAAGAAGTTTCAGGGAATTTCAGTGTAGAATTGCCAGCACTGTGCATTGTTTTACAATTTTTTTTTTTTAAGAAGCTCTTTAAAGTTCAACTAATTGCATTTAAAATAAATTTAAACTACAAAACTTGTTCATTTAATTGTAAATAGCATGCAGTAGTGTCCAAATGTATATATGTATATAGATGTAATGTGTGTGTGTGTGTGTGTGTATATATATATATATATATATATATATATATATATATTATTATTATTTATTTATTTACTTTTTTTTTTTTAAGTATATTCTTCCTGAAATAAGCGCTCTTTTTAAAAGTAGGGTAAAGTGTACTTCTTTTTCACAAGTGCACTCACATGTTTCATGTTTACTTTCAACACTAAACATAAGGGCTTTTCACATTGCGCCTAAGGTTATTGTCATTCCTAACCCCACTTTAACTCCAGGTAGAGGAATGTTTCACACTTTTAGAATTGGGGTTAGCACTACTTTTTACTGGGGGTTATGAAGCCCTGCTGCAGAGCAGAGACAGCACTACTTTTGCAGTGTTAAAGGAGAAGTCCACTTCCAGAACAGCAATTTACAAATAATTTACTCACCCCCTTGTCATCCAAGATGTCTTTCTGTCTTCAGTTGTGAAGAAATTATGGTTTTTGAGGAAAACATTTCAAGATTTTGGACTTCATTGGTGCACCGATTTTTAACTTTTCCTAAATGTAGTTTAAATGCAGCTTCAAAGGGCTCTAAAGGATCCCAGCTGAGGAAGAATCTAGCGAAACAATCTGTCATTTTTTCGTAAAATAAAAAATTGTATACTTTTTAAGCAAAAAAGCTTGTGTAGCACGTTTAGAGCAGAGGTCTCCAACCACCGGGTCGCCACCCACTACCGGGTCGTGGAAGAATTTCTACCGGGTCGCGAGAACGTTCTGGGGAAAATTTGTATAGATATGATGCTCTGTTATTTATTGTCCATAAATGATTGTTCTAATTATTCTGTACTTTTGTTGTATGCAATTGATGTGGAGTAACAATTTGATGATTTCATGTTAAATTAGTAAATAAAAGCATTCTCTGATCTGTCATATAATCTATTAGATCTTAAACGGATTGCAGTTGATCGGTGATAGTACGAACCAGGTCCAGACCCCACCGTTATTTAAGACCACAAGAAGAAGAAATGAAACAGAACTCAATTCGTTACTTACGCTCTGTTCTTGCACACACCCAAAGCATGCACAAACATAGAGACGTGTTTTAGACAGTGCGGAATACCGAGTTGATTTTCTCCGACTTTCATATCTCCCCGCATTTAAGATACATACCCATGGGACTTTTGCAGTTACGTCACAATATTGGAAATATTTCTGTTTTAAACCATGAAGGCCAGTCAATGGATATCACACAAGAAACGTGAAAACTTTGCGCATTAGTTATGGCGGTGAACGTCTTAACTTCAGTCAATTCACTATACAGAAAGTGAAAGTAAAACAACTGACGAAGTTTTCTAATGCTGCATTAACGGCATATATTCTCTCAGAGATGACAAGAGACGAATCTACTTCAACATATGCCGATAACACTGTATAACTGTCTAAAAATAGAACCCCCCTCCCCCTCCTGGTCCGCAAGAATATTTTCCAACCATAACTGGTCCGTGGAGAAAAAAAGTTTGGAGACCCCTGGTTTAGAGCCCTTTGAAGCCGCATTTAAACTGCATTTTGGAAGTTCACAATCGGGGCACCAATGAAGTCCATTATATGGAGAAAAATCCTGAAATGCTTTCCTCAAAAACCATAATTTCTTTATGACTGAAGACAGAAAGACATGAATATCTTGGATGACAAGAGGGTGAGTAAATTGTTTGTAAATTGTTGTTCTGAAAGTGGAGTTTTCCTTTAATCCTGCATTGTGGAGCCAAACTTGTACAGAGTGAAACGATGCAGTGTTAAAATGTTACAGCTAGATGCTTAGCACTTGCGTTCTATAAACTGTTGTTTGTTTGAGTTGAAACATTAAATGGTGAAGACGCATCAGTTGGAGTGAAGAAGAGACCATTTCATTCTTTCTTTATAGTCCACCTTTGTGTATGCTGCATGAGACTGTTTCTCTTGGGCCACCGGATGTTATTTGATCAAGTGGGCATGTGCATGTGTTTGGGTTTATGTGGTTTTGTGGGGTGCTGTGGGTCATTCTGTACTAAAATTCTGCTTAAATATGTGCATGACTGTAAACAAAAACTACATTTTTGTTTGCACATGCAAAACAAAATACTTAGACCTTCCATGTGTGAAGAAGGTACATTGTTCACCATGTACAAAGTCTGATCGCTTAGAAAAGTAACAGCACACATTCATTAGACACCTGATAACGCACACCTGTTATTTTATTTTCAGTTAGTTCAAATGTTGAACAAACACCACTAAATATATTTGGCGGCCGAGCTACATTGTTTAAGCTATGATCACATAACTGTTTGCCCTCAGAGACTCCAGACTTTTAGGAACATTCTCTCAGGAACAAACAGGAAATGCCTGTCGCTCCTCTCTTCATCCCTCTCTCTCTCTCTCTCCCGCTCTCTCTCTTTCCATTTGTCTTTGTTTTTTTGTGGTTTATGTGTGCTATGTTACCACTATGGAAACATTTGGTTTTGTTTGTATGGCATACAGAACAAAAGAGGCACATTTTAAGAGACACACACCAAGCAGACAAAAGCCCTGTTTGGACGGTAATTGTTTCTCATATGGAAGTCTGTAAAAATAAATTTACATGTCACCCCAGTGATAAAACTCACGGATTCGGATGGCGATTTATTCACAGTGGAGAAGCAAGTTCTGTGATCCTACGAACCCAGGAATGGGCTGCTCACGTGGCCAGTCGCATGATTGTCTGCTATAAATAAAATGAATTTTATTGACAAATTTATTGTTATTATTGTGTAAAATGTATTAAAAATACTTATTCCTTATTATTCCAATCATATTTTATAACATATAATCCTATTTTATTATTTAAATCTCCTCTTTAAAAACAGGAAAATAGACACGCTATAGTTGTATATATATATGCGTAATTATGTATATGTCTGTTTATAATACACATTTTACAATTGCATTGCATACCTGCTGCTGCCATAATAAAGACCTGTTTTGAATGTTTACGTGCTTTTCTGCTCTCTCGCTGTGGTGGAGCAGTTACAAAGTATTGTTCTTTCTAGCATTTCAGAAATAAATATGCATTCAAATTACAGCAATGTACAACAGTTACCGTACAGTGTTTGGCAGTAGTCAAAAAGGTATTAAACATTGCATTTTGAATTGATTTCTTCTCGTAAATTCAGAGATGTGGATTCGGACGACAATTAAATTACCACACAACCTTTCTGTTCGTCAAAAAACAGTAGGTAATTCGGCCAGGGTGGTGAGAGAAAAACGCGAGTTACGTAATAATATTACTTTTTTCAAGTAACTAGTAAAGTAACACGTTACTTTTGAATTTCTAAGAAAATATCTGAGTTACTTTTTCAAATAAGTAACGCCAGTTACTTTTTTCCCCATTTATTGATTGACAAGTCTCCTGTCGGGAAATTGGGAGTACAAGTGATCTTACTGTATCTAGACTAAATGTGAACATGCATTAATTGATCTCACTCACAAAAAACAGACTCAGTATTCCTCAAAAAAAATAAATACAGTGAAATGCAAACTCAGAATATGACACAACCCTGCAATAATTAAATATGTTAAATAAAACAAATATCTTTTATGTATTTAATCCCATTTTATTAACCAGTGTCTTTGCTGGTGACCTTCGATGATGCAATTCAACCATACTAATAAGCAACGGTTACTTTATATAAACTAACATTTGTGCTTCATTTTTTTTATAGCTGAAGAGTGATCTCCTGCAAAAATGTACTTTTCTTTCAGCCTGAGGTGAATTCATTTCACTTTTGGCGTAAAAGGGCTTTTACATTAGAATTGTTTTATATTAAAAACAAAGAGGCAAGCCCTACCCAGATTTAAAAAGTAACGCAAAAGTAACATAACACATTACTTTCCATAAAAAGTAACTAAATAATGTAATTAGTTACTTTTTCAGGGAGTAAGGCAAAATTGTAATGCATTACTTTTAAAAGTAACTTTCCCCAACACTGAACACCCACATCCTGGATTCGGACGGCAATTACCAACTACCTCCTGTAAATGGTGAAAATCACTTACGTCCCCATAAGAAACAATTACCGTCCGAATGTACTAAGAAACACTGTGATCATTCTATTCAGGGACACTTGTGGTGCTAATTGTTTATCTTTTATTTTTAATAAATTTTCTTCAGATTAATGTGGAATGAAAGTTTATTGGCAAGCTGTAATTTTTCACTACGTACACGTAATACTTTTAGAGCCATTTTTACCCTGAGCCGTCCCTAATTTCTGACCTAATTTCTTGAAAATAAAATAACTTAATAAAAGTATAAAAATAAAAATGATCTATTAAACACTTCATTTCTTATTAGAAGTTCATAAAAAAAAAAAAATTATGGTGTTATATTACTAGTACAATTCTAATAGTAGTATACTAGTACAATAGTAATAGTATAGTATTAAGATAATAACTTGCTTTAACTATTGTAGTTTTAAGTTTTTTAAAAATTCTTTTTGATGTCCTGCAGAAGTGTTTTATCCTATTTTATCCTATTTTTATGGGAATTGTACCAGAAATCCGTTCAAGATTGAACTGAATTTGTTGAAAGTTTTAGTTTTGTATTATGCTGTAATCCCCTTTTGGTTTCATTTGCAAATCCCTTTAGAACTGATTGGTTGAAATTACAATAGTTTCCTGTGCGTATTCCTTCAGAATTGTTATTCTCATTCCCATTCTCTCTCTCTTTCCATGGCAGTCGACCAGTCAAACCTGTCTCTGGGTTGACTGTGTGCATCAGCAGTGCTGTTTTCAGTTTGTTTTCCCCCCATTGAGTGAATAGTCTGGAATGGGTGTGAGAGTTTCCTGTTTGACCCTGCGGTGGGTTCAGCCAGAGGGTAAGAGTTCAGTGAGACAAGCCATGAGACTTTCTCTTTAACAGCACAGCTCACCGTTTCTGCTGCCCTCTTTCTGGCCTGTATGTCATTGTCCTTTACTCATCTATTGGCTGCTCTGTGTATGTTAGCATGCGGGAAGTCGCCCGGCCACTTCGATGAGATTTAATCGCCCAGAAAATGGAGAGAGGTTCCTATGCACCTCATGTGGTGAATGCAGCCTGCCACAAGAAAGAGTAAATGGAAATGCCTTTATGTGCCTCATGTGTCCGCAGGTGGCCCGAACCGCTCGTCTCTGCATTGCGTTTCAAATAAACAGTAATGAGTGAAATGTAAGAATGATTATTTATATTCTGCAGATGTCATCTTTCTTCTTCTCTCTGGTGTAATAACCCAGAGTTATAATGGAAGAATGGTTGTTTGCCTACAGTGTTACAATTATGATTTCGTTATAAATGTGCTGCCGTAAGGCGGCACGGTGGCTCAGTGGGTAGCGCTGTCGTCTCACAGCAGGAAGGTCCCTGGTTTGAGCATTGGATGAGGCCTTTCTATGTGAAGTTTTGCACATAAGATGAATAGATGTGCACCTTTACCCCACATGTTAAGTAGATGACTCTTCAGTTTTCATGGTGGTCTTCGACAATTAAAACAGACTGCGAACACTGACATGGATAGTACCAGTGACTCTCTTCTCCAGATGGAAAGCATTGTTTTCTACCGCAAGCTGCGGCACTAATAGTCTTGACTCAAATGAAAACAAATGTCAGGCTGCCCTCATTAATTTAATCAGGCTTCCCTCACAGGAGCGTCACTGGGGAGGTGAGATATGAGATCAATAAGAGTCGTTCATCTGTCCAAACGACCAGATCAAGCACTCGCAGAGAGACTTCAGCTGTACACATCAATGTGTGTTTAAACAGAGACTGTAGCCAGATTTATCTATCCTGTTCATGTGGACTTAGAGCTGTGCCCTTGCGAAACAAAAATATATGGAAATGTACTGTAAAATATAATGTGATTTATTACATAATAAATTTCCTCATATTTTTCAGTATACTGCAATATATGCATGTATGGCTATATATTGATACATATCAAAATATCAAGAAATGAACACAAAAATAGCATTATATGTAATATTCACAAAGTTTTATAAAACTATATCCATGTGTTTTTGTTTTGTAAGGGTAGCCTTTATTGTGCATTGTGTGTTAAAGGAGATACAATGTTAGAATTAAATGTTATTTCATGTGTTTTTGCTCAGTATTAATATAGGGGGAGATCTGTTAGTGTTCCGTTATTATTAGTTCTATTATTTTGGAATTTAAAAGGGTTTCTGGTATGTCTGATTTTTGGGGTTACCGTTGTGCCGAAGAGTAGAGCCTGTGGTTGACGATTGACCAACAATATTAAAACTACAAATAGCTTTAATTAAAAAGTAAAGGATGCATGCTCTTCAGCACAGTGATAGTCTTTTTGCTAAATACTTCAGTACGTGCAGGTGTGCAAAATATTGCAATATATTAACAGTATATTATGTATATTTGCTGTTAAATTATTTAATATATTAATCATTCATATTTAAAGAAAAATTTCTTTGCACAAGGGAATATATTGATCATAAATAATAGAAATTTAGTTTTGTTCTGTGAGGGTGAAACATCTGGAAATGTGTTGCTGGTTTCCTGATTGGGTTGTCTGGTCCATTTATAAAAAAAAAATATTACTATTTATTGAGTTTTATGTAATAATGGAGAATAATGGATTTTGTGAATCAAAACTCCTTGACTCATACAAGGCATTGTCATTGTCAGTGTTTTTATTATTCCAATGTTTTTATCTTCCATGAGTATACATACAGACATGCAAACGTAGTTGTTATGCTCCATAGTATCTTCTGGAGCTTTTCTCATGTACATTAAACACTCACATTATAGGTAAAGGTAGTTAATCAAAAACAATAAAATAAAATGCAATATTGTGTTAAGAGAAAGTGTCCCCAACTAAGCAAGCCAGAGGCGACAGCGGCAAGGAACCAAAACTCCATCGGTGACAAATGGAGAAAAAAACCTTGGGAGAAACCAGGCTCAGTCGGGGGCCAGTTCTCCTCTGGCCAAAGTTCCCGTGGTCTTGTGCCGACAGCCGTCTAGGTGATGTGGTCTTTAATGTGGATCCGTCTCTGGGGCTCATCTAGTTGATGTGGACTCCGCTGACATTCAGGGCTGTAGAGGTCGTCTCTAGGTGCTGATCCACCGTCTGGGCTGGGTTCGGACTGGATCCGGGGGACTGCAGTGACCATCTGATCTGGATACGGACTGGATCTGGTGGTTAATGTGACCTCGGAATAAGAGAGAAACAGACTAATATTAGCGTAGATGCCATTCTTCTGACGATGCACCGAGTACATCGGGTGTTATGGGAAGTGTTCCCGGTTCCGGTTGACCTAATTAGTGCAGCCTAACAATCCTTTAACGGATTTGAATTATAAGAATGTGGATTTGTTATGTGTAAGCAAGGTTAAAGAGATGGGTCTTTAATCTAGATTTAAACTGACAGAGTGTGTCTGCGTCCCGAACATTGTAGGGTAGATTGTTCCAGAGTTTGGGCGCTAAATAAGAAAAAGATCTTTTTGATACTTCAAATGAGTTATAAAATGAGTTATACTTGAAATCTTTATATGATTTTGATATTCTCGGTATTATCAAATTGCCAGAGTTTTGAGAACGCAGCGGACGTGAGGGACTATAATGCGATAAGAGCTCACTCAGGTACTGGGGAGCTAAACCATTCAGGGCTTTATAAGTAATTAGCAAGATTTTAAAATCTATACGATGTTTAATAGGGAGCCAGTGCAGTGTAGACAGAACCGGGCTAATATGATCATACTTTTTGGTTCTAGTAAGAACTCTAGCTGCTGCATTTTGGACCAGCTGGAGTTTGTTTATTAAGCGAGCAGAACAACCACCCAATAAAGCATTACAATAATCTAACCGTGAGGTCATAAACGCATGAATTAATGTTTCAGCATTTGACATTGATAGCATAGGTCGTAGTTTAGATATATTTTTGAGATGGAAAAATGCAGTTTTGCAAATACTAGAGATGTGGTTTTCAAAGGAAAGATTACCATCAAACAGCACACCTAGGTTCCTAACTGATGACGAAGAATTGACAGAACAGCCATCAAGTATTAGACAGTGTTTTAGGTTATTACACGCTGAGGTTTTAGGCCCAATAACTAACACCTCTGTTTTTTCAGAATTTAGCAGTAAGAAATTACTTGTCATCCAATTTTTTAACTCAACTACACAATCCATTAGTTTTTCAAATTGGTACGTTTCGCCAGGCCGCGAAGAAATATAGAGCTGGGTATCATCAGCATAGCAGTGAAAGCTAACACCATATTTCCTGATGATATCACCCAAGGGTAACATGTAAAGCGTAAAGAGTAACGGCCCTAGTACTGAGCCTTGTGGTACTCCATACTGCACTTGAGATCGATATGATACCTCATCATTTACTGCCACGAATTGATGGCGGTCAGATAGATACGATTTGAACCATGCCAATGCACTACCACTAATGCCAACATAATTCTCAAGTCTATTCAAGAGAATGTTGTGGTCAACAGTATCAAACGCAGCACTAAGATCCAGTAGCACTAACAGAGAGATACAACCACGATCGGATGATAAGAGTAGATCATTTGTAACTCTAATAAGAGCAGTCTCAGTACTATGGTACGGTCTAAAACCTGACTGAAAATCCTCACAGATATCATATTTCTGTAGGAAGGAAGATAACTGTGAGGATACAACCTTTTCTAATATCTTTGACAGAAATGGGAGATTCGAGATAGGTCTGTAATTAGTTAATTCGTTGGGGTCAAGTTGTGGTTTTTTAATTAGAGGCTTAATAGCAGCCAGTTTGAAGGTTTTGGGGACATATCCTAATGACAGTGATGAATTAATAATATTTAGCAGAGGATCTATGAGATCTGGAAGCATCTCTTTTAGTAGCCTAGATGGAATAGGGTCTAGCATACAAGTTGTTGGTTTAGATGATTTAACAAGTTTATACAATTCTTCCTGACCTATAGTAGAGAATGAGTTGAATTGTTCCCCAGGAGATCTATAGCGCACTATCTGATGCGACACTGTAATTGACGGCTGCATAGTGACAATTTTGTCTCTAATTGTATCGATCTTAGAAGTAAAGTAGTTCATAAAGTCATTACTGCTATGCTGATGGGCATAGTCAGTGCCTGTTGGTTCTTTATTTTTTGTTAACTTAGCCACTGTATTGAATAAATACCTAGGGTTATGTTTGTTTTCTTCTAAAAGAGTCGAAAAGTAGTCAGATCTGGCCGATTTTAACGCTTTTCTGTACGATAGGGTACATTCCCGCCAAGCAGTACGAAAAACCTCTAATTTTGTTTTCCTCCAGCTGCGCTCCATTTTCCGGGCTGCTCTCTTTAGGGCGCGAGTGTGCTCGTTATACCACGGGGTCGGACTATTTTCCTTAATCTTCCTTAGGCGCAGAGGAGCGACCGTATCTAGAGTCCTGGAAAAGAGAGAGTCAATAGTTTCTGTTACATCGTCAAGTTTTTCTGAGCTATTGGACATGCTGAGGAATTCAGATAAGTCAGGAAGATTACTTAGAAAGCAATCTTTTGTAGTAGAAGTGATGGTTCTACCATACTTGTAATAAGGAGTTGAATTTACAGTTTTAGTCATCTGGAGAATACACGAGACTAGATAATGATCAGAGATATCATCACTTTGCTGCAGAATCTCAACGGCATTGACATCAATTCCATGTGACAGTATTAAGTCTAAAGTATGATTTCGACAATGAGTGGGACCGGACACCTGTTGTCTAACTCCAATAGAATTTAGAATGTCTGTAAATGCAGCTGCCAGCGCATCATTTTCAATATCAACATGGATGTTAAAGTCACCTACTATTAAGACCTTATCTGTAGCTAACACCAGCTCAGATATAAAATCAGCAAATTCTTGAAGAAAATCTGTATGGTGCCCTGGTGGCCTGTATACAGTAGCAAGTACAAACGTCATAGGGGATTTATCATTAACAATTGTTTCTCTGGATAATGTTATATGAAGCACCATTACTTCAAATGAGTTATACTTGAAATTCGCTCTCTGTGAAACACTAAAAATATTGCTATAAATTGTAGAAACACCTCCCCCTTTACCTTTTAGACGTGGCTCATGTTTATAACAGTAATCATGAGGAGTAGACTCGTTTAAGATAATGTAATCATCTGATTTTAGCCAGGTTTCTGTCAAACATAGCACATCTAGATTATGATCAATGATCATATCATTTACAAAAAGCGCTTTTGTCGAGAGGGACCTGATATTCAAAAGGCCAAGTTTTATCATTTGTTTCTCTGTATTATGTAAGTTTTTTATTTGTTGAACGTTGATTAGATTGTTACTCTTAAATTGGTTTGGACGTCTTTTGTATTGTCTAGCTCGGGAACAGACACAGTCTCTATAGCATGATATCTAGGTGAAAGGGTCTCTATGTGCTGAGAATTAACTGATTCTGGTGACGTGAGGCGGCTAGCAGACGGTCGGATTAGCCAGTCTGTCTGCTTCCTGACCTGGGCCCCAGTTAGTCAAGTGCAAACTCTAAGACTATATGCCATATTACTAGAGAGAAGAGCAGCACCACCCCTGGAGGGATGAAGACCATCTCTTTTCAACAGGTCAGGTCTGCCCCAAAAACTTGTCCAATTGTCTATGAAACCTATGTTATTCTGCGGGCACCACTTAGACATCCAGCCATTCAGTGACGACAGTCTGCTATGTATCTCGTCACCACGATACGCAGGGAGGGGACCAGAGCAAATTACAGTGTCTGACATCGTACTTGCAAGTTCACACACCTCTTTAACATTATTTTTAGTGATCTCCGACTGGCGAAGTCGAACATCATTTGTGCCGACGTGAATAACGATCTTACTGAATTTACGTTTAGCATTAGCCAGCACTTTTAAATTTGCCAAGATGTCAGGCGCTCTGGCTCCCGGTAAACATTGGACTATGGTGGCTGGTGTCTCTATTTTCACGTTCCGTACAATAGAATCGCCAATAACTAGAGCACTTTGATCAGGTTTCTCAGTGGGTGCGTCACTGAGTGGGGAGAACCTGTTTGATGTTCTGATCGGAACGGAAGAGCGGTGTTTTGACCCGCGACTATGCCGTCTCACAGTCACCCAGTTGCCCTGCTGCAAAGGCGAAGTTACCGGAACCGAACAATGTACGGGACTTCCTAAGCTAGTCGCATCCAAAGCCATATCTAATGCCCTCACATTCTTACTATCCTCGATTAAAGTTTGGATGCGTGTCTCTAGTTCTGAAATCTTCTCTGTCAGCCTAACTATTTCCCTGCATTTATCACATGTGAATCCCTCGCTGCCGACAGAGATTGATAAACTATACATATGACAGGTGATGCAGGTTACCAGGAAAGGAGAAGAAGCCATTACTCACCGTAGATGTAGAATGATTTCAACTCACCACTGTTGTCTGATGAACTTGTGTAGAAAAAGGCGTAGAGAAAAATTAAGTGAATGGCAAGCTAACCGGCTAACACACTACAAACACGCTGCACTCGCGGTTGTACAATAAAAACGAGCGATCAACGAGAGCGAGGGAAGAAAGGAAAACGGTAGTAGACGTGAATAGAGACGTGAGTGGGAACGCATGGTTGAGGGTGGGGGAACAGAGGCAAAACAGGGGGTGGGACGGAGGGCCAGGTCCATGTAGAGGAGGTGGGCCTGGGCCATGGAGCAGTGGTAGACAGTGAAGCACTGGAGGACCTGGACCATGGAGCAGTGGCAGACAGTGAAGCACTGGAGGACCTGGGCCATGGAGCAGTGGTAGACAGTGAAGCACTGGCCTCTGGAGCAGACTCGTGGACAGACGAGGCCTCTGGAGCAGACTCGTGGACAGACGAGGCCTCTGGAGCAGACTCGTGGACAGACGAGGCCTCTAGAGCATAGTGTGCAGCCCACACACTGAAAATGGCAACGGCCATTACAGGCAGCACAGTAGATAGTGGGGTGTCTGTTGACTTTGAGGGTGTGGATGCTATGGACTTGTGGCTTGGGAGCGTGGGCTCTGCGTGGCTTGGGAGCGTGGCCTCTGCGTGATCAGCTGATACGTGAGGTGGCTTGAGAAGGTCAGAGGGGACCTGGTGAGGTTCTGGTAGGACAGCAGTTGCTTGACTTGATTCATGGAGGTCTGTCGTGACTTGACTTGACTCAGGGAGGTTTGCCGTGACTTGACTTGACTCAGGGAGGTCTGTTGTGACTTGACTTGACTCAGGGAGGTCTGCCGTGGCCTGACTTGACTCAGGGAGGTCTGTTGTGACTTGACTTAACTCAGGGGGGTCTGCCGTGACTTGACTTGACTCATGAAGAACAGCTATGATTTGACCTGGCTCATGAAGACCAGCTGTGACTTGACTTGGCTCGTGAAGGTCAGCTGTGACTTGACTTGGCTCAAGGAGATCAGCTGTGGCTTGACTTGGTTCATGAAGGTCAGCTGTGGCTTGACTTGGCTCATGAAGGTCAGCTGTGGCTTGACTTGGCTCGTAAATAACAGCAGCAACTTGACTTTGCTCATGAACATCTGCTGTAACTTGGCTTGGCTCATGAAGATCAACTGTGGCTTGGCTTGGCTCAGGGACAACAGCAGCAACTTGACTTGGCTCATGAAGACCTGCTGTAACTTGGCTTGGCTCATGAAGATCAACTGTGGCTTGGCTTGGCTCAGGGAAGACAGCTGTATCTTGGCTCGACTCATGGAGAACAACAGCTGTATCTTGGCTTTACTCATGGAGAACAGCTGTATCTTGACTTGGCACAGAAAGTGTAGCCTTGACTTGACTTGACACAGGAGGATCAGGTATCATTTGATTTGCTTTGGGTGCAGCAGACATGGCAAGATGAGATTTGGATGAGATGATTTTGACTTGATGAGGCTTAGGCGTGGCAGCCATCTTGGCCGGGGACTCAGACGGGGCAGCTGTCTTGTGAACAGGCTTGGGGATGACGGCCATCTTGTGGACTGGCTCTGGGATGGCGGCCATCTTGTGGACTGGCTCTGGGATGGCGGCCATCTTGTGGACTGGCTTGGAGATAGCAGCCATCTTGTGAGCTGGTTGTAGGAGGGCGGCCATGACAGGTGCAGACTCTGGACGGACAGGCATGGTGTGAACAGGCCCTGGAGCGGCAGGCATGGCGTGAGCAGGCCCTGGAGCGGTAGGCATGGCGTGAGCAGGCCCTGGAGCGGCAGATGTGACGTGAACAGGCTGTGGCTTGGCAGACGTGACGTTAGCAGACCTTGGCTTGGTGGATGTGACTTGAGCAAACTTTGACTTGGCAGGCATGGCGTGAACTGGCTTTGGCGTGGTGGACATGACTTGAGTAGACTTTGGCTTGGCAGGAATGGCATGATAGAGCTCTGACGTTATTTGAATAATTCCAGAAATTACTTGAGCAGGCTTTGGCTTGGCAGGTGTGACATGAACTGGTTGTGGTGTGGGGGCTACTGTGGGATTGCAGGGTCCCTCCTCTGCCATCCCAACGGTAAGAGGTGAGCCGCTCAGACAAAGTGCATAATCAATGTAAGTTTCAAGGGTCCAGTGTATCTTACCTCCAGGTAACCCTGAGCGAATGGGTTCATCTAACCCATAGCGGAAAAGGTCCTTCAGAGCAATATCATTAAAATCGACTAAATGACACAGTCCACAAAAATCCTCTACATACTCCTCTATTGCTCGGTTATCTTGATGAAGGCAGAGGAGACGAGAAGTTGCCTGGTTCATACCTGCGATCGTGGTTCCAAAAGCCGCTGGATTTTTGGGAGGCAAAGTATTCTGTAACAGGCAGGACTCGTAGGAAGCGTGTAAAATCCAAGTGCAGGCTTTATTCGAACAGATCGTGGTTAATACAGGCAGGGTCGATATCCAAACAGACAGTGGCAACGAAGACAGAGCAATGGCGTAATCCTTCAAGCAGGCAGAAAGTCAAAAACCAGGGAGAACAATCCAAAGTATCAAATAAACAAGGCTATCAAACAGTGAAAAACAATGGCAAGGAACAGGGCAAAATTATGACAGAAAACAAAGACTAAACTATGACAAAAGAACCGTAGCAATAATAAACCAGATAAACAACAGTGGAGAAACGCTTGGTAAAGTCTGCTAGGCAAAACAATACTTCACACCTGTTTGGTGTAGGCCTCCTTTTATGGCCACCAAATAGGAAGTAACCAACGAGGCAGCAGAGGGAGCAGCGACAGTCAGTTCATGGGTAAGGGCCCCTCTGCTTGCGTGGCGTTACAAAATCCTTTTCAGCTGCATTGAAACTGCATTTTTAACCTTCAATCCATTGAGCACTATTAAAGTCCACTATAGAGAAAAATCCTGGAATGCTTTCCTCAAAAAAAACTTAATTTCTTTGCAACTGAAGAGAAAAAGACATGAATATCTTGGATCACATGACGGTGAGTAAATTAACAGGAAATTTTAATTCTGGAAGTGGAGTGATTCTTTAAAATAGCTAAAATAGCTAACATAGCAGATACTTGCAAATAAGTACGAAGTTATCTATCACCTCACTGGCTTCGGTACAGCTATTGCTCATTGAGTGGAGATATATATACTAGTACCACACTTAAACAACTTTTTTGTAAGAGCAGAAAAAAAAAAAAAAAACTTAACCTCAGTATGGGCCATGGGTTTGGTGGACTGGTGTACACAATAGTCCTGCATGGACTAAAAGTCTGCTGCTGTGGAGGTTCATTTGGAGGATCAGGACCACTTTTTGGCAACAGCTGACACCCTTAAACTTTAAAGCTGTTGAAAAGTTTATATCCGTTTCAAAATATTTAAACAAAGGCTTATAAAAGGCTTTGTATCATCTCCAAAGGCATCTGGTTTCCCAAAGAAGAAAACAGATCTCTTTGTTTTGCAGGTTGTCAAGTATAAAGAGCATTTAAAATATCTTCATACTCCTAAAACTGCTGAATCAAATGTAAACACAGACGTGGTCAAGGTCTCTTGGAAAATTAACCATCTTAAGCCTGAGGCTAATTCGGCTTCAGCAGTGTACCCTTGTTATTCTGCACACACAAACACAACTACACAACACTTTGCTTAAGGAATCAATCTTGTCCACTGACAATAAGCATAGTCTCTTTATCCTGTTACTCTCTCAAACAAGACAGTCGTTTGTCCTCAGTAATGTTGTTTACTAAACTGATGTGCTCAGAAGTGCATTAAAAAAATCAATTCCAACAAATCTTGTTGCTTTGGATCATGGAGACGGAGCGCTGTTTAGAGGCCTGCTGTTTGATTTGTGGCTATCAGCCATGTGCTACTATGATTCCATCAAGATCCAACAGATTGAAATCAGTCTATTTTGTCCTATAATCCAACTTTAATAATTCAGAAACATAGCCGTCAGCTACAGCTGGGCAATATATTAAACATTTACAGTGTATTTGCAATGATTTTGTTGCTTATAAATGTATAAATCATTACTTATCAACTTGTTTGTATTTGTTTCTATAGCATTTTCAAAACATATTCTGACCTTTTTTGTGCAGCCTAATGTTGCAACCTTATGCTGTACTACTTTGAATGATACAAATAATGAATAACAAATAATGCCTGAAAACCCATTTCAGAGCAAATATACCATTTTCAGCTATACACCACCCAGCCGTAGTCTCAGCCAGAAATCACACATACTGTAACAGGGCTGCTCTTTGATGAAGCCCAGTGTGGCCTACGTAATTTATTTGTTGAGGGATTTTGAATTGGGATGGTTTGAGTTAAAAACATGCAGGGGGAAAATATAATTTCTGATGGATAGAAGCAAGTGAATGAGATAACTGATTTGACCGTGGTGAAGTGCTGTAATCTGATCCGCAGATCTGCATGTAGTGAAGTACAGTACATGACTACTGGCGCTGCCGGCTGATCTATTGATAATGACTATGTGGACTGCTTGAGTGTGGTTGATTCAAGATACTTGAAGCCTATGAGTCTACCTTGTGAAAAAGAAGTACACAAAGCCTACTTTAAATACTATTTAACTGATTTATCTGATGAAATGTAGACAGGACAAGGTGAAGACAGAAAGACAAAAGACATTAGGGCCCTATGAAATCTGTTTTGTTTTTTCCCAAATTCCGTTTTTTCCATTTTAATTTTTCTCAACTCCTTTTTAATGGTAAATTAAATTCTATTAATCAAAGAGCATGTCTAATTAATTAAAATCATGAAACTTATACAATTTCACATCAATTTAATAAAGGTTTAACAAAAATGACATGTTTAGGGCCCTGTGAAATGTTTTATTTTTTATTGTTATCAAATTCTGCGTTTTAGCATGTCTAATTATTTGAATGCATATTTAATTTATTCATATTTATTCTTAAAATAGCCCTATGAAAGGTTTGTTTTACCCTCAAAAATTATGTGTTGTGTATTTAAAATGTTCTGGTTATCAAATGAAGGCATAAAACATTAATTTCATTTATCTTTTATTTATTGAAAATTGAGCAAATTTTTTTTTTTTTTTTTGGCAAACAAAGGGGAATTTACTATTAAAATTAAAACATGGAAGAAATGTTGTGTGATTATACCCTAAAAAAGTTAAACCGGACTTTTATTTTGACGAGTTGCCGTGTCTACCTTTACATTTCTGTGTGTATATGATATAACGCTAGTTTTCTTAAAAAGGAACGGTCAAATGCTGAAATTACATGTGAGTGTCACATGCGCTTCAGTGTGTGTAGTAAACAAAACCGCTTGTCTGCTCCATTCATTAAAACAGAGACACACAGAACATGCAGGATTCACATTTAAATGGTATTTTGCGGTGTAATATTTATAGATACTAGTCCATATTGCGGTTTGATTTAAGTGTAATGACCTACTTTTGATTAATTAATTCAAACTTTGACAAATTCTGTGACATTCCGCCTTATTCAGTAAATTCCATTTTTATGACTGGATTTCGCGATTCCGTCCGCGTTTTCCAAATGCAAGACTTTTGCATTATTATGGAGTCAGTTTACCATTCCAGTTCTTTTGGAAGTGCCTTAGTGTCATTGTAAGATGCATAATTCTGGCCAAATTCTGAGGCTGCATTGCATGTATCCTGTATAATGAAGGCAATTGTGAGTGTCCAAGTGTGAGATCAGTCCAAAAGAGTCACTTAGGACGTTTAATCTAGTTAGCATGCTGCCTTAAAAAAAAGCGGTTATGCTCACTGGGTTTTCACTTGGACTAGAGCTGTATACTAGACTAAAATCTTTCAAGGCACGGTTAAAACCAGGTCTGTAGGCTTTTGTCAGATTCAAGTCAACTGTATATGACTACATTTAGCATTTACATTATTTAGTTTTCTCAGACTCGCATCTTCATCTTAATCATCATCAGTTATGTTTCTTGTCTCTGTTTCGCCCCTACAGCCATTGAGACTCAGAGCACCAGTTCTGAGGAATTGGTCCCCAGTCCCCCATCACCTCTACCCCCTCCTCGTGTCTACAAACCCTGCTTCGTCTGCCAGGACAAGTCCTCGGGGTACCACTATGGTGTCAGTGCCTGTGAAGGCTGCAAGGTAAACATGCTATTCATCCCTTCATCCCACCAAATGGAAGCCATACAAAAAATATTCAAGTTTTCTCACCTGCACATTCTGCTACCCTGCCTCCGGTCTGCCCTCTAAACAAAATAAGGTTCAAACCCATTTGTGTTCAATTATTTAGAGTGAGTGCTGTAGAGTGTCAGCCTAAGATAAATAATGATGTTTAATGTTTGCACGTCTGGTGGATTAATGCAGGTTTCACGGTTTCTTACACTGAAAAAAATATTTTGCTGGTTCAACTTAAAAATTGTACTTCATGTGGTAACAGCTACAATAACTGGTTTTGTTGAAATGAAATAAATTATTTAAGATGACTGATTATAACTGAATTCAACCAACCTGAAAAAAGAAAAGTTTTACTGAAGCATAACAGTCAGTAGATGTAACCTGATTTCTCCATTTAGGTAAAATTGTCACCATTGTTGAGATTCATGCGCTGATTCTTGATCTTTGTGAGTGAAAAAGACAGCTTAAAACACTTTCTATATAATAAAAGATAAAAATGACAATATCTGATTATCATGACATCATGAGACTAACAGCCAGTGTTGGGAAGGTTACTTTGGAAATGTAATAGGTTACAGATTACAAGTTACTTATTTAAAATGTAATAAGTAGTGTAACTTTTCAATTACTTTATAAAAGTAATGTAACTTATTACATTGATTACTTTTTGATTACTTTTCTAAATTTCTAATATTTTCAACTGTTAATCATTTTGAAACATTTAAACCAGGCTGAGTTAACCTTACAGTAGCACTTAACACTGATTATTGTCAGACTCTCAAAACCCTTTATCACTTGAATTAAGATTATAATAAGTAAGGGATAATATACGTCTTTATTTTGCGATAACAACTGGCTGGATGTACATTATTACACTTATTACACAGCTGCTTGCAACAAAAGTAAATTGTTAGACACAAAACACTGATCTGAGTTGAAATATTTGAACGCAAAGCTTCCATGAAGAAATCAGTTGCTAGCAAACGGCAAGTTCAAACTAGACAGACATTTAAGGATACGATGCAGTCATACCACTTTTATTACACAATCATTTCACCACATAAATAAGTACTAGTACTTACAGTACTAGGTTGTTAGTTATCTTATAATCCATTATAGTACAAAAATGGCTTTAGCTGCGTTTGTATGAAACAATAGAATGAATGATACCAGGCTGACAGAAATTGTATACATAATATTGAATTGAGTTTTAATATCTTAAAAAGCTAACCAAATGCAAAGCTTCCTCCAAAAAAAACTATCAAGTGAACAGCGCCGATGTAAGTTGCCCAGATGAGCCTCTGTTATTAGCGTTGACCAGTTGTTATCAGAGAATGTCAGAATGTCAGAATCAAGCATTTCACAGAGCCGTGTAATAATTTAATTTAGCCACCACAAATTCAGACTTAACACCTCTTATTTACTTTGAGGTCATTCTGAGGTTAAATACAGATGTAAAATCGTAACAAGAAATAGTTCAGTAGCTCTGATACTGGTTCTGAAATCAAATGTTTGCATTGTTATGACAGGAAACACTGGCATCTAACAATGCCTTGGAAAAAACAATTAATCTTAAGAAATAAAGTATATGCATAAACCCAAATAGTAAATAAAAGTGTTATCGAATAAGCATGTGTCCTATTCTGTGTCCTAAACTCTTGAAACATTGGTGTCTCATTTTAGAGCAGTCAATACTTTAAAGAAAGTCAGTTAAATCTGTGTGTGTGTGTGTGTGTGAAAAAAATCAGATGTAATCCCCTTTGTAATCATTAACATTTTCAAAAGTAACTTTAATTTAATTACACTTATTTTCTCAGTAACTGTAACTAATTACAATGACATTTATTTTAAATTAAATTACGTAATTCCATTACATGTAACTAGTTACTCCCCAACACTGCTAACAGCTAACGTTCTCAGACACCAGACTCCTGATGTGACCTGTGAGTCTGACATTACATGAGGACTAGGTCAATAAGTACCCAAGATCTGATCAGAGTTTCTCTCATAACTGCTGCAATAACAAATGTGCCTTAGAAATACACAGTTGCAACAATCAGAGAAACACCGGTGTTAAGTATTCAAGAATCAAGAGCCCAGTTAAATCAAACATCTCCACAATGGTGACTTCAAACTTGATTATTTTCAATAAAACATCAACATCTAAACCTCAATTCTCAATAAGAAGAAGAAGATGTCAGTGTTTGGGATTGATAGCCACATTTACTCTCAAAAATGTGAGTAAATCTCAAAATCTCACAAAAGCTTAAAACAGAGGCTTGGAATAATGCTTTACATTTCCGGTCTCTGGTGTTTCTAGTCAAATTAACGTTTGCATTTTTTAATAAAAAATTCTGAACTGATAATTTAACAATAACCCTATGAAAATGGGTTTAAAAAGCACATGGCACAATAGTTGTATCACTTTACAGTGTAGCTATGACATCTTTTTGCAGTAGCTCACCTGTCATAGTTTAATGAGTGGGTGGATGACATGAAGCGACTCGAGGTTAGCTGCACTGAAAACACATGAGCGCATATATCCTACATCAGGCAAAGTTTGGGGGACTTTGTCCACAAAATTATAAGACCATGCATTATTTTATTATTTAATAGTATTATTATTTCATTTGGTCACACTTTATATTAGGTGGCCTTAACTACTATGTACTTACATCAAAAAATAAGTATGAGGTGGGATACAGGTAAGGTTAGGGACAGGTTTGGTGGTATAGGTTTAAGGGTGGGTTAAGGTGTAAGGGATGGGTCAACAGTGTAATTATCTTTTTCTTAGCTGAAGCTTAAAATATAATATACAGGTAACATTTGAATAGGTTGACCTAAAAAACTCCTCCCCTGAGTATCAGTGATCTAAGACATGACACTTGACTGAATGAAAACGAATTAATTCATCTCAGTATCCTCTTCTTATTTGATGTTTTTAGATGAGAAATAGATTTGTTGTAACTAGCAAAAATGCCTAGGAGTTATAAGCATAAGGCATAAGCTGAAAGAAACAGAGGGATATAAATACACAGGATAACAAGAAACAAACAAGGTAAGCATGCACGTGTAAATTATTTAAAATTAACTTAAAATCTTCAAGTCTTCAGCATTTAGGTCAAACTTCAGGAATCTCTGCATTGCATGAACAAACATTATATGTGAAAACAATGAGGTTTTAAATAATTTTTAAATAATAAGTGTATTATTATTTAATACAGAAGCATAGATCACAGATTTATTTACTTGACATTTACATGGCCAAAAAGGTAAATTGAAACATACTTAAATATCCATATAAACACTCATTCTGCAACATGTGATGAGTGAGAAGGGTAAGCAAAAAGGCCAGACTGCCTTAGAATGGGTGACATTAACAGCTTCAGAGGATTAGAATAAGGATTATGGGATCTTTCTGTGTCATATACAGTATACGTCCCTCTGGGCACAGCGCCATTGTAAGAAACTTTTTTCTAAGGATGAACTTCATGGAATAATAGGCGAGTCGAGGGTGCTCTATAGCCACAGGGTCTAAAATCACACACACACACACACACACACACATATATAAATAAATAATTTTGTATGATTTTTAAGCTGTTTTCCACATGGAGACCAAAAACCTGTTTTTACTATCCTTGTGGGGACATTTGAACACCTGAACTACACATTTCAAGTATATAATACAGAGTCATGTTTCACTGCTGTCAAAAAAAAGAAAGAAAGAAAGAAAGAAAGAAAATGCAAAATGTTTATTGTATGTATCTGACATGGAAACTTTGTTGCATTTGGATGCTGGTGTGGTCTGGATATACAGTCACAAAGGCACAGAAATCTATAACCACATGTGAATTCACAAACACACTACATGACTACATTTGAAGCCTGCAGCGAATATATAGACAATAGGATTTAATGTCACTCTCCAAGGCTGCTGTTTTGAATTAATAATACATTATAAATAAATAATGGAAGTGTTAAATATACCACATATTTATGTGTCTGACACTGTGCACCATGCAACATGTCTTTTTAATAAAAGTGTGATTTTTGTTTTTTAAGGAATGTGCAATTTTGTCGTTATTGGGGAAATTGTGTTTATTATTATTAATATTATATATATATATATATATATATATATATATATATATATTTTATATATATATATATTTATTTTTTTTTATTTTTTTTTTTTTTTGTAGATGCAGTATTCACACAAACTCATAATTTGGTCAAACACCTTTTAACTTTTCAAATTTTTGCCCCATAATGCATCTGATTTCTAGTTCTCTGCCTGGTGATTCACACACATGAAGCCAAGAAGAATGTGAGCCCAAAGACACAAATGATGCATGTGGCTCTCTTTTGCTCATTTGCATCATTTGCCATGAGCATGCTTTGTTTGATATTGGGTTGGAGATCTGATTTGAATTGGTAACATAGTGAGGAAACATATGGCTGAGCATACGTGTATGCATATGCATACAGAAAAGACACATCTCAAGCTAAGCCAAGGAAAGGCGCCAGACTTGCTGCGGTCTGTTTGCTTTGACTCTGTAATCCTTTTTGACATTGGCATCTTTCTGACATGTGTCCTCTGTCTTTCTGTTGCTTAAACTTGCTGTCCCTCACAAGTTTTCAAAAACTTTGAGAGATTAAGAACACTTTGCACTGAGGATAAATTGCTGGCATCTCTTCCTTTCCTGTTACCTGGATGTGTGCTGTGTTCACAGTGCAAGTTAAAGCAAAAATATCTTCTGAGGTGGAGTTTGCGTGGACTGAGCACATATTGCACTCTGTAACTGGCTGAAAACACTGTGTTTGACAGAAAAAGCACAGCTCATTCACATTAAAAACTGCACGTTCCATATTTATTTAATTTAATCACAGTCATTGCTTTTACAAGGACATATCATAATTGTCTTTTTTTTCCCTTTTTTTTTGCACAGTCCTACTTTCAAACTATTTTGATTAAATGAAGACCTTGAAATATACCTTTATTTCAATGTTTTCAGATCATTTTGTAATGCACTGTCAAGAGATAATCAAATGCTTTTTGTAATTTCTCATGAAAAAGGAGTGTGCTTAATTGTACTGAATGTAGTTCAATACACATGAAAACTGTACTTTCAGATAATATAATATTACTGAAATGAAAGGCCACACCTTAAGTACACTTATGAAAAGTGTACTTTGCAATACTGTTAAATTAGTTTTAAAAATTAAAATATATTTTACAGTCTTTATGGTTCAATAAAACTATTATGTTGTTAGTATGTTGACTAATATGTTTATATGCTAATAAGTTAAAGGATGTGTGAAGTACAGGTTTGTAATTTAACTGTTGTTTTAAAATGTGAATATTACGTTGATATACGTTAAATGTACTAAACTGCAACTTCTTTGTTACACATGTGTAATTACAAATGCATGACATACAGGTTTCCGTAGAAATGACATTAAAATATATTTTAATTACCATAAATGATTGTCACGTAGGTGGTGTTGTAGTCAAACACCCACAACAAAAGCTCACCATATAAAAAGTCTTGGTAATGCTTTAGAATCCTGTTGATTCTTTAATCAATAACTACATAGGAACAAATGACAAATGCACTATTCACATTCTAGTAACTACTACTAACTAACAAGTAACTCTGATTAACGAATTACTTAAAAAACAAAAAAAGTAATAGTGCTGAGTTAAAAGTGGTAGTTCAATTTCAGCTAAGCATTGCAAAATATTGTACGCATGTTCATAATTAATATGAATAATGAATACTTTTGTTTACTAGAAGTTTTCTTTTTCCTTCTGAAAGCTGAACATTTGGCAGTACAGTCCACTGAACATATGTCTATCTCTCACAGCCTCATTTTCATTCCTGTAAAAAATTAAATATGACACTGCTCTGACAAAGGTCTATTGTACTTTTGAAATTACTTATGATGTTCTTAAGTCCCACTTAATAAGCATAAGTCCAACAAACTGCATAATAATTTAAACTATAATATATTTTCATTTAATTTCAAATAACATGCAATTAAATGTCCAATCAGTACTCTTTTAAAAATATACCTAAGTGTACTTTTTTTTCACAAGAAATTGAATAGATTATGAGAGAAATCTGCCTTTTAATTTCTTTGTAATACCAACCAGCATACAGCATGTTTTAAATAAAATTACAGTGCTTTCAGAAAAATATTGTCCACAAGTTTTGCCTCACCATAGAAGCAAGGTCTGCATCATGCATCATGACTTGCACTTTTAATTATCTTATTGATGTGGCCATTAAAATTCTGCATTACGCTTTAATATACTTTAAGGAATTTCATACACTGTTCTCCTTGACCTTCCCCAGCTAATGTGCGTAGAGAATTTATGCATTACCTTATTCAATTAAAAGCCTCAAGTATGTGATGTAATGAAAGCATCAATGGCAGCCTCCTTCTAAAAGCATCAACAGGACAGATACTCTTTGTGTAAAGAGTTTATGTTATTGTCAGGACATACTGTTCCCACAGGGTGAAATAAACACCAAACTATAGAGGCTGCTGCGATACTGAACTTTTCCATTAAGGGACAATCTTTGCCTCCTTAAATTGATACCAGCAGGCATTTTTACCTTTATTATGCATCATCTTTTCTGTCAAATGCTGACATTTAGTCAACAAATTCAGTTAGAATAATAAGACTGTAGGACTATCGCCAAATCAAATTAAATCCCTGTCAACAAGATCCATTTTTGCACTGCAGAGGTGGCCTAGGTCTGTAAATGTACATTTCTGGCAGAGATAGGAAGTAACGAAGTACAAATACTTCGTTACTGTACTTAAGTAGATTTTTCTGATATCAGAAAAATACCAGAAAAATACTTTACTTCACTATTTATTTTTCTGACTACTTTTTACATTTACTCCTTACATTTTTACACAAATATCTGTACTTTCTACTTCTTACATTTTCAAACCAGGCTCGTTACTTTAGTTTTAATCAGCATTTGGTGGATCACCATTCGATAACACATCTCCAATAAATCATGGATCGGTTAGTCTTGACTGGCGCAATTCGGCTCGCACACGCTCTGCGTCTCCGCCAAATCAGTTACAAAACTACAGCAGCAGTACTATAAATGAAACGAAACTAAATTCCTAAATTACTAAGTTACAATAGTAATTTAGCAAACAAATGTTATAAAACATCGTTTTGTAATACATTCAGAGGGAGCTAGGTCAGATAACAACACAACCCTTATGAAAATGAAAACCAAAATCCATGGTTACTATAGTTAAACCATGGTAACCACAAATGAACCATGGTTTTGCTACACTAACCATAGTCTAACCATGAGATGTGTAGTAAAACTATGCTCGTAGTTAAATCAAACCAGATTGTAATCAATCTGCCCAAAAAACAAAACAAAAAAACCTGGTTACTATACTTTTACTGTAATAAACCATGGTTAATTTTGGCCACAGAAAAATATGATTCATGATAATGCAATAACATGTTCAGTATTAGGATTTTTCTGTAAAGATATTATCATGATGTAATCATTATTGTACTAATTTTGATATTTAGGCAATTTAGAAAGTATAGTTTTCTTAAATCTATAGTATTTAAGCCATTTTAAGATAAAACAACAACACCTAGTCATAATGTGATACTTAAAATTGAACTTCATTAGCTAACAAATTTTAAATGTAAGTTAATTTGTATTAATGTGTCAATATGATGTGAGGTCCAGTTACCAGCATGACACTGAAACAGGTAGTAGTAATGGGTACTTTGTACTTAAGTACATGTCTGAGCCCATAGTTCTTTACTTTAACTTAAGTTAAAAAGTGTAGTCAGTACTTCTACTTTTACCAGAGTGTTTTTAAACATGAGTACTTCTACTTGAGTGAAGGATGTGTGTACTTTTGCCATCTCTGATTTCTGTATTTGTATTATTGTAACTTTGCTGTCATTATTGTATCCCTTTACTCCTTTAGCATTTAATACAATATACATTGAGATTGTTTGCTACAGCACCTGCTCTGAGCTTGCGGCGTGCTGTTTGTTAGTCCAAGCTGATTAATGCTTCTTGTAGTGTGGCGGCATTTGGAGTGTTTGCCATTTCATACGTTTCTCATATGCGACAGAAATGGCTGCACATCATCAAAGGGAGTTAAGCAAATTTGCAAAAAAATGTGTTAAGTGCACTTTTTCTTCTTAGTGTGAACATTCAAAACTGTATAGTGGCTTAGTATTCAAATTGGAGTGTTGCAGGATTAATTAATTATTTAAGTTTCTGGATGCCACATCTCTAATTCTGGGACAGCAAACTTTCTAGAGCTGAGGTATCCTGTATGAGGTATTCTGTAAGACACAGAACAGATGTAGAAGCCACCATCTTTGAACTTCCAAAGCCCTGGCATCACTTGATCATCAAAGAAAGTGAGTCTGAAATGAGGATGGGGTTTAGAGACGCCAGAAGTGTCCTCCTCCATTAGCAAGTGATACTTCAATATCGATTCATTTATTTGTTTGTTTATATAAAGAGGCTTGTGTTTTGTGCACGAGGTGCACCAAAATGTGCTCTGATCAGATGCATCAGCACTTTTAATTTACTATCCACAACCTTTGGGGGAAATACACTTTAGCATCCTTTAAAAATATATATATATTACTAAAATGGAAGTGACATACTTTAAAAGAAAATGCTCAAGGGCAAACTGAATTTAAAGTTCTTGGGGCTCTTAATTGCATGTTAATTGTGATTAAATGAAAATGTATTGGGTGAACCTAAAAGTGTTTTGACCCATATGCTCATCCTAAAATGTTCTTTAATGTACAATCACTAAAAGAAATGTGTCCGAGCAATTGTAAAAAAAAGAAAAAAAAATGTAAATGTACTGTTAACTGTAAACTGAGCCTATTTTTAAGTGAAAAAGATCAAGTTCACCCTTGTACTATTTAAGCAATTCCACCTAAATATGTAAGTTTAAAAAGTATTATGCAAAACATATGCTGGAGTACTATGTCATTATCTCTGAGTACATAAAATGTAGACTGAAAATATACATATTTTTATTTTAAAATAAGTGTACTAATGGCATATAGATAATTGTTTTAAAGTTTATTTTATATAGCGCCCTTCTACAAACTCAAGGTCACTTTACAATATCGATAAATGTAACAGGAGACACATAAAAAAATATAGAATACAGATAAACATAAAATCCATAGCAAAAATCAAATCATGTAGTCAGAGATCAGGAAAACAAGAAAAGATGTGTTTTAAGGTGGGTTTTTAGATGTGTGAACTTGTTTTTTGTTTTTTTTGTTTTTTTAAGGATAGATAAGATAAGATAGCTACAGCAGAATAAAAACAACTGATTTCTCTCATACTGATGAAGAAAGAAATAACATGTGGGTTGAAAGATTGGAATTGAGAATGTAGCTACTTTCTAAAATCCTAGACACTTTCTTCTTCACACAGTTGTGAAGTTCAGGCTTTTATTTGATGTGCTCCCTCTGGTTTTGTTGTTTTGTTTTGGAGATCCCTTACATTTCATCTCAATCCGAGTATAAAAAGAATACTTGAAGAAAAGTAAGATGATGACAGGCGGCTATTATAAGATTATTAATCAGGAATATTTATTTGAGAGGTAGCTTAGCAAGCAGTGTGCATGCATGTGTCGTGCATTAACACTTATATATTATTTAAATCCAAATCCAGCTCAGGTAATTTACCTTTGATTCCCATTTCCTATCCAATTAAAGGGAAAACAGGCCAAAAAATTAGGCCACAGTTCTCTGGAATACCTGATTCTGAATGGTCAATTGTAGCATACGAGCACAACTTTCACGCCCCTCACATCACATGTGAGAAGCACACTTCTTGTTTCTTATAAATACAACTGGTGCTATTTTGCATCTCAGTTTTCAATTTTATATGAAATAAAATGAGAGAATTACAGTATTTATACTAATTTCATTTCGTGCACAAATATTTGTTATTTTGATCATTTTGTTATTAGCGGAATACTTATATACAGGTAATATTTTAAAACAGCTGTGTAATCATTAGTATTACATTATCCTTACTTACATGTCCTTCTTGTTAAAACTTGTTTGTCAGACTACTAAAGTGAATTAGCTTTAAATATTATATAGGTCATGCCCTGTAATTTTCACAATAGTTATTTGTCAGTAATGATAATGATCGTGTGGCTGACTGATCGCCTGCCATCAGGTGGACTGAGTTTTGTGTGTATGTGAGACCAGACATTTGGCACTGTTTCAGATCCATATCTCTCTTTGGGAAGTGCCAAGCCTTACACACACTTACGACACAGGCTTTCCCACCGATCTGCTTCAGTTTCATCAAACTTTAATGCCGTGTCATCCAGCCGTACAGACCCGGTATAAAGTGGTTTCATGTTACGCCATTGTTCCCTGAACTTCAGCAGTAAATGGCTTCTTTAAAATGTCCAGAGATTTTGGTTCTGTCTGCTGTGTAATTTGGTCTGGCGGGGCTGTTTGTGAACCTTTCTTACAGTGAGGGACACTGGAGGTCTTTTGGGTCTGTCACTGATATGTTCTGCCTAGGATGTGAGGCTTAGACCCCTGTAGACCTGCCATTTAATCAGACTAAATGCTTGTTTATAGAAAAGAGGGAAAATGTTACTACTTTATAGCTAAGGAGACTAGACTGAGTTCTCAGTTAAGGTTAAAGGTTGACAAGTAAAATGAGACAATTATCTTATGCTAATAGACTAGCACATGAGGCTGCCACAGTGCATTACCATGTTTTTTAAGAACTGTGAGGGGTTTAGAATTACTCAAGCCATCTGTGTTGTTCAACCTTTCCAAGAATGAGATAAGAGCTCATTGGATCGCTGCTTAGAGACCTATAGAGCGAGAGCACAAGGGAGGCGTAACCTATAGTCTCTTGTCTATTTGGCCATTAAAAGGGTTCTTTTTGACTACAGCTATCTAGTTCTTACTCTGTTATCTTTTGTGGTTTTATGTTCTTGGAGGAGAAAATGACAAAAATGTCGACTTGTCCTGTTAGCTGTGACACGACCTGACCATGACATCCCTTTCCTACATGTTCAACAGAAACACAGACATCCCAAAAACTCCACCACTCTGCTATTGCTACTCACAATGTAGAAACATGAGATCTGTTTCTCTCTTTGCAACTTTCTCTGAAACTAAAGGCCCAGATGTACCTCAAGCAAACTTGAAGAGAATCGTGTGATGTCATTTTGAACTAAATCTGGCTAAAACAAAGTTCAGTTCAGTAGTTCAAAACAGCTCACCAAAGCAAATGTTCAGGTAAACTTCACTCCGGCTTGTAAACACCTTCGAACTACAAAAGGTCTGTGGTGGTAGCGTTCAGTACATATTTAAATATTTTTCCAAACACCTCTTCCAGCAGTGTGGGCAGCATTAAAAATGTTTTAAAAAACAGTATACCATTGTTCAGGTATTTCAAACTTCTTTCAACTCCTGAGTGCAGAAGGAAAAGGAACGTTGCAATAATTATATCAGGGCCTTAAAGGTATGAATCACAGCAGGCCTTCTTTGTGTAACTTCATCCCATTTTTAGAGGTGTTATTTAGGGTTATGGATTTAAACAAACTCCCTAATTTTGTGCCTGGTAAACGATAAAGATAGAAAAGAAACACAGACCTCTATACCCTTAGTAAGTGTAGTGCCATGTTAGAGAAGTACAGTATTTTCAGTAAATTGTTCTTCATTAAACAGGTTAAAAAAGTGGAATATGATCTAGACACTTTATACAGTTCATGCTGTTTAAAAAAACTATGTCTTTTCCTTACAGTCTCATTTTGAGTAAAATGCCAACCTGGTAAGTAACCCAGCTGCCTTAAAATTTTACGTTGAATCAACTCAAATATCTGAGTTGTCACTTAGTATAATTTAAACATTTCAAGCTGAATAAACTTTTTTTGAGTTGACTGAACTTAAAAATTTTAAGGCAGCCAGGTATCACATTTTTCATTTAAGTTGACTCAACAAATTGTTTTTAACAGTGTGACCATATTGCTGTGCAAAGGCAAAAGACTGTAACTTTGTTTTTTGTCAAAAATGAGTTGATATTGATATTGATATTTTTGGGACATTCAAGACATCCTTTATCATGTGCATAAGTATCTTAAGTCAATTTAGTTGTTTTTCCAAGAAAATCCCCTGGAGAAACCAAGGCAGAACACCATATAACACCAGTTACCACTAAGAGTTTGCAATTAAATTCATATCCTACCTTTCTTGTAACCCAATAAAATCTATCCATGGCGATGAACTTCATCTGAGATGTTTAATCCGCAAGCATTCTGAGCATTCCCATTTGCTGGCATTCACATCAATCCACAAGTCATTCTTTTAGGTTTGGCTATTTCATTCAAGTCAATATAAAATCAATTATGCTATGTCTAGCATTCTCTTACGTTACTGAGCATAGCAAATAAATTGGTTGCAAAACGGCATCCACTTACATGTTTAACTTAGTCTGCTTGTTCTGGTCAAAAAAATGAATACAGTCACATTAATACATGCAGTGGTTCTCAAAGTGTGATACGAGTACTGGTAGTGTTATCCAGGCTCCCTTTAGTGGTATGCAGAGGGATCACTAAATTAAATATAAATTAATGTTAAAAAACAATACATTTTAACTTAATCTTCATTCGAGTAAAGGTTTTTTTTTTTTTGTACATTTAAGTACAGTACAGTTTTTATTTAACTTTTAGGTTGTTGTACATTTTAATTTGGTCTGGTTTTTATGGTGGTACTTGGAGAGCCAAATATTTTGTTATTACTTGGCATAAAAAGTTTGAGAAGCACTGCAATAGCCTATGAGACAGCCCATGATCAGTAGATTTTATACAGGTGTTACTATAACGATTTTGAAAATGGTGATCAGCAACCAAATATTGATAATGTGGAAGTTACTGGCTTTTGCCTTGGTGTGACTTCTCACTTTTTGCAGACACTGTAAAGGCAGAGTACAGTAACTTCAAAATAGGGGTAAAAATCAAGCTCACATTTTTTTTAGTGTAGATAATTTTCATTACTAAAACGTCTAATTGCCACATTTCCAGTGTCCTACCTATAATTAATTTGGCTGGACAAATAAAAAAACTTTAAAGTCATTTTTTTTCAGTTTCACACTCGTACATGTGGTATGTTTTATGTGACATTGGTTTTTTACATGTTACCACAGTTCTGACTTAAAGGGGTCATCGGATGCTAAGTTCACTTTTTCATGCTGTTTGAACATTAATGTGTGTTGGCAGTGTATGTACAAATCTACCCTATAATGATAAAAATCCATGCAGCGGTTTTTAATTAATCTGTAAAAATAATATCCCCTTTTTCAAATCGAGCCATTCTCAAATGCCTGTCGTTGTTGCGTCACACCCGCAGAGGCCGCTCCCATGATAGCTGATTGACATGAGCGATTTACCTTGAATCAGCCGTCACAGTCTGCCCTCTTTGTTTCGATGCTGGAGCAGGGATGTAAGTTAGACAAGAATATAACTAGGCTAAACGCGGCTAAACGCGGCTACATGTGGCTAATGTAAACAATAGCATCTTTCCACAGAGAGAAGAGAGGGGCGGGGTGAGCAGAGCTCATTTGCATTTAAAGGAACAACCCCTTAAAATGAGATGATTTTTGCAGAGCTCATTTTGACAAGGTAAAAAGGGTGTTTTTTTACAAAACCATTGAGAATTTTTAATCAAAGTATATTAGAGACTTTTTATTAAGACCCTAAAGAATCATATCAACTTGTGGAAAATGGGCATCCGATGACCCCTTTAAAATGTCCATTGAGTGGTGCTATAACTGTAATGCTCTGTGACGTTTCAAAATACTGTACCATCTGCACTACACCTAAACCACCCGATAGTATGAACAAAAGCGAATGTGACATAAAAATGCAATCGCAAGCATGCCATTTTAGCTTGTTTTTCAATCTCTCATCTTTCAGCTCTTTCATCATGAGTTATGTTTCTTACGGGATTCGTACCCTAGGATTCTGCATCCTAAGTTTACTTCCATGCCGCCATTTTTCATACTTTTTCGTCATGAAAGCAGGTAGTGAAATTCAGTATGGAATCCACATTGACTAATGAGGAACGAACTATGCAGAGAACTAAGAACACCCTAAAAAACACCTAACAAATGCCCTAGCAACTATCTAGAACCCCATTCTTAGTAATGCTTAGTAGTGTACTAAACCAAACAAGCGTTTGATTTTAGTTTCAAATGGGCAAGAATATTGTCACTTTCTATTGAACACGAAAATTAAAATTTGTTCAAACGTTAATGTTTCCTTTTCTGTACTTCTTTTTTCTCTCAGTGTCTCTCTCTCTCTGGTCTCCTGTGTCCTCTCTATTTTCGTTACCCATGATAAGATGTCTGTGCGATTAGGAGTGAAAGGTGATCCTGTCCTGGGCCCGTACTGAATGCTCAGACAACACAAAACACCAGAGCAAGCGGGACGGAATGGAGAAGAGAGGAGGGGTGGGGTGGGAGGTAAATAATTGATGAGCGGCACTTTCGTTTTTTAATCTGTAAATGAGAAGCCCAGACACACTATCTGTTCCCCATTAAGATAACAAGATGGAAGATAATGATCCTAGTTAAGACACAGTTTACATTGAGAGAGCTCCTCAGGTATAGCACTCAGTTTTTGTTTGGTGCTTTTGTTAAGGATGGATAAACCATGTGAAGTGAACCAGCACTTATCTCCATATCGCTACAGAGAGCTGGACAATCATCAAAGATCCTCTCACACACAGACAGATCTGGCATTATCTTGTCCATTAATCTGTCCCGTTTACATGCCACCTGTTGTAAGTCATCTGAGAACAGAAAAGTCTACAGAAGGAACCTCAGCCAGGTGAGCAGCCAGTTATCAAAGAAGCAGGACACACGGTTCAACGTAATCTGACATCTTCTCTACCGCAGGGGGGATCCCTGTAGCCTAGAGGGACATAATCCTAATTTGTATAGCAATAGTTTTCACAGAACATGCCTGTTTTTCATTCAATTCAGTTTGGACTTCAAAACCAAGTAAAATATTACTTTTTTTGCTATGGGCAGCATAGATTCAGTGTTTGTGAGTACATCACAGCTAAAATGTTGGCATAGAATAAAAGATTCATCCCAGGATTTTAAGAATTAATATTGAGATTTCAGAAAAAAACATGTGTAACCTCTATTCCCAGATGGAGGGAACAGGACATTGAGCCAATGTAGTGACACTAGGGGTCACCCTTCGGGAGCCCCAAACACCTCTGACGATTTAGAAAAAGGCCAATGGAAATTGGTGAGTGGAATTTGCATGCCACTCCCTGGGTAATACAGTACGGGTAAAAAAGAAGGCAGCTTGCTCCACTCATTCAGGTTTGTAGTAAGGAGCCAAGACAGTGTCTTGGCCATTACAGTGGGTAGTTCAATGTTGTTGAAGGAGGGACTTACTATTTCATTCCCTCCATCAGGGAATGGAGGTTACAGTAGTAACCAGCACTTTTCCACTCAAAAAAATCCTGGGCCGGTGCCCAGATCCTGGTTTCGAACCAGCCCCGAAACCTTGCTGGTCTCGAACAAGAAAACCAGACGTCAGGCTTGTTTGAGATGCATCGGCGCTGCACAAACCGTTCGGCATATGAAATCAAAGTACCGCGAGAGCAACTGGAAAGCAGATGACTCTTTATGCTTTTGAATTGCTCTTGCGGTACTTTGATGTCTTACATCGATTGGTTTGTGCGGTGCTGATGCATCACGAACAAGCCTATTTTGAAAAAAGCCCTCAGAGTTCAGGTAAATTAACAACATTAGCACAAAAATTAAATATGTTAGTTTAGAAATGGTCAGCAGAAGAGATCAGTGCTCTCCTTCCACAAGAGATAACAAGTGATTGCACTCACATGTTGGTAGAGAGTTCTGCTACGTGCCAGTGGAAACATGAGCTGGTTATTAATGAGTGCCAGTCTTGACCGAGCACCGGTTCCAGCTCCGGCGCCAGCCCCTGTGGAATAGCGATATGTGGGTCTTCGTCTCGGAAGGAACACCGGTTAATCAAAGGTGCCACTTCAAAGCGTACAGCCATCACATAGAGGGGGCTTTGGCTTGAGTGATGGTGTCTGTCACTGCTGGTGATAGCACACTTAGGTCTTTGGCATCCGGTCCAGGGGCCAGACATGGAGGTCTGTGTGAGGGTGCCCCTTGTGTCCAACCCCAGAGATCGTTCCTGAGGGGGTTTCCCCAGGAAGAGGCTGTTGAGAGGAGCCTGAGGTCCAAACACCAAGTCTGGGTGGGCCAGTAAGGAAAAGCCAGCAAGACTTGTTCTCTTTCCTCCTTGATTTTGCACAACATCTGTGCAAACAGACTCACTAGGGGGAAAACGCAATCCCATGGAGCTTCAGTTGGGGAATACTATACAGGGCAGTGGGACAGACCTTGTGTCCTTCACCAGAAAAGCTATGATCTTTCCACATAGGGCAGACGTGTCTTCACACAAGCTGGTGGAGAACTTCGGCGGTGGGTAGACGTGGTGGGTAGACGTGGTGCAGGACCTTAGTGGCCTGAAGCTGGTGACCAAGTCACACCCAGGACAGGATATATTGTATTGCCTCTATCTATTCCTTCACCACCGAGAATTGCTGGGCAAAGTCTTCCAGAGTGTTGCCAAACAGGCTCACTTGGGAGAAGGGGCATAGAGAAGCGTGCTTCCTTGACATCCTTAATCTCCACAAGGTTAAGCCATTGATAGCATTTCTGGACTTCCAGGGTGGACATCACCCAACAGAGTGCCTGCGCTGTGACCTTCATTGGTCACCGCACACAGCTCCTGCATAAGTGGTGGGTTGGGACTACCCTTGTGCATGTTTCTCAATGCCTTGATGTACGAGGAGATGGCCATGTCATCCTGACAATTAAATTCAGCCAAGTGGTGAACTGCATTTCACATAGGAGAACTCAACCGGCAGAAATGAGCATGATGAGGAATAGATCCTTCTGTGCTGCAGAAGGTCCAGGACTGTGGGCGACTTTCTTCTTAAAAAAGCAAGAAAGTCTGAACTGCAATGGTTTGATGGCCATGCTCTCACAGTGATTATATATACCAGCCATCAAAAATGTCAGTGGCTCCTAAGGGCAACCCCTAGTGTTACTAAATTGATACAACTTCAGGTGACAAATAGGAGACATAGTCTCGCATAGCCAGACCTTCAGACTGACGGCAGAAGGTCTGAGAACTTTGGCCGCTTTGAATGGTTAAGGCCTGCCCAAGAGGCCATGTGACTGACAGGTAAAGCAACAAATCATGTTTCGTTTTGTGCCGCGTCATGTTTAGAGGCGTGGAAATGTCGCCACAATAAGACTCTCGGAGAGTGTAAAACTTAAACATTTTCACATACCTTTGAAAATCCAACGTTTTGTTGATCCTAATAGGTGCTCATCGTCACAGCTGTAAACACAACGGCTTTCTTCTTTCATGAGGGGGCTTGGCACAACGCCATTTATGTTTCCCGGAAATCCTGTATAACATAACCAATCCGATGACGACTTTGAAACTCCTTAAGTGCATCAGACATTTAGTTTAGCCAGTGTTTCGTGGGTATGACGTCTGCAGCTGAGACTAGGGAACATTCACTCAGCCTAAGTTGCCATAGCACTGCTACACCTCTCTTAATTAATCCATATAGTTTAGGTATCATACATATATGTAACAAGTAGTCCAAGATTAATTAAATACTTTGATAGGGTTTTAAATTGTATGAGCAATAGTAATAGTGATGTTTGCCTTAACAAACAATGCTAAAAATGAACTTCATGCTTATACACAAAGAAATATGCCAGTGTATGTTCACTGTAGGTTCAAGATGTATTCTTTAAAAACAAGTCTTACTCTTTTATGCACTTATGTCTCTTAGGTAAATACATGCTCACCTCCACATTTTCTTTGTTTCAAGGGCAGTTCAACAGGCACAGACTGTTTAACCTCAGAAACCGACTGCACAGGGGTAAAGTCACAGCAGCCTTGAGCTCAGCACGCCAGCTGAACATCACAATAAACAACCAATCATCTCATCCATCAATGAGATACAGAACCATGCATGGGAACGCTTTGAGCTGACTTCATCATAAATAACTGATTCTCTTAGCCAACTGAAGAATGCAGGGAGATGGGAGATTATGGCAGTGTTGCCATATGAAATAAAGCAGGGGACATCTGAGTGAGTGATCTTTGAACGTTATTCTCCAGAGTTTAATTTATTACCCATCGTGCCTACTACCCTAATGAACGTGCAAGGCCCCATCAGTAAGGCAAATGGAAATTCTTTGCGTAGCACACACATGCATACGCATCAACCACAGGATGTGTGTGCACACTCTCGTGACTGATCATCATCTGAATAGTACTGACCACAGAGCAACAACACTTAAAACTTAAAGTTGCTTCCTAATATTTAATTCTCTAGGTAATTTAGGTAAGGTAAGACAGATAAAAGGGACCCACTACAAATTGCTTTTCCTAAATCATCAAACCATTTTTAATTAGTCATTTTAATTAGGCCATATGAGTTATTTTTGAAAGCGCTGTTTAAATCTTCTATAATAATCTTCCGTATTTGCCTAATTATGCATGTAGGGTGCTCTTATTGCAGCTGCGATTTTAGTGTGTAACACTTACAAAGATGTTTTTTCAAGGAAGATTTTTCAAAAATGTACATTCTTTCATCATTTACTGATTGTCATGTCTTTCTCAACATTTATTTTTTCTTACCTCTATGAAACACAAAGATTGTATTTGAAGAACCTTTTATCCATACAGTAATAGTCGATGGGGTCCAAAAGTTTTAAGTTCCAAAATGGGGAGTAAAGTAGCATAAAAGTAATCCACTGGTTTAATCCAAATGTTCTGAGGTGATACAATCAAATCTCTCGATCAAACTATCTCCAACATGTTCCTAATATTTTACTTGGTCTGTAAATAAAGATCAATGGTTTTGCATAAAAGGACTTTATCTTGCTGGAGTTTCGTGCTGTTTCTAAATCTTGTTAATTATACTGGGTGTCTGTTGGATCACAATATTTTTGTGCAGTAAAGATTATTAATAGCCTTTCTTGTTCATCTCATCTGTTATATGGTGCTGTTGAGGGATGTGATGGCAAATGGCTTGTAAATGTATGTGCGCATTTTACTTTCACTTTCAAATTAGCGGCAATTCCGCATCTATTGATAATTTATTATATCAAAATGAATAAAAATACACCATGCTATATATAGGCCTAAAAGATCATAAATTACACCAAGCTTAAATTTAAGAAACTGAAAACCAGCAAACATGGTGGTGCTAAATAAATACGAAATAAATATTTAAACTTTCAAAATCACCTTAGATAAAATGCAAAAGTCAACAGGCTTTTCAAAATCCAAAATGTTTTTTAAAACAGGCGCTTATGCAATTAGTTTCGAAACTAAATCTTTCGCCACCATCATTCTGACTACAGCTGCTGATCTGTGATGCGCGACTGTCATTCGGCATTCTGCATTGAGCAGCCGCATTCAGTTTTTAATTGTAGTGTCTGTTCTCTAACTGAGCTAATTGGTTATTACTATTAAAAAAAAATCAAGACAGTGCCAGGGTGGGCAATGACGTAACCGGTGTTGCAGCTTAAAGGTGACACCGACTATTGCAACATGCCTACTGCTGCCTCATTACTGTGCTATACATTTAAAAGAAATGTCTTTTAAATTTACAGTATATAGACATATAGCTTGTTTTTCATTAATGTATTTTACAACAATACAAAGAGCAATGGGTATCATTTTACCAGATTTAGATTCCTACACTTTTATTTGTTCCCCACTAAATAATGTTAATGCTAATTTTCGATTTTATAAAATTATTGTGCACTCATGATTTTTCTAGAGTAACGTTTGCTACTGAATTATCCACTAACCTAGTTTATAACAGTATTTTTGTCATAGATTATAATTATTCATTCATTCATTCATTTGTTGTTTTTCTTTACAATAAAGTTGTTTATATTTAGTAGATTGTGTGTAACAAAAGAGTGATGATCATGTCATCACACACTGAGGTATAGAAATTTAACATAGATTTAAAAAAAAAAAACTGTTCTGGTATCGGATCAATATCGGTATTGGCAGATAGTGAAAAAGTGGTATAAAGCCACCCCTAGTATTCAAAATCAGTAAATACTGTATTTGAAAGCAAGAGACAAAATAACTGTAAAAAAAAGAACTGTGTTTACTGAATAACCTTATTTGTGTCTGTTTCAGTGTTCGGACTGTTCAGACAAGTCCTTCACAACATTATCCCATGAAACCTTATAGAAGAGATAAATGGAGACCAGTTAATTGGAAATACACTTATACAATTGAGACTTATGCTGCTGAAAAGACCAGCAGTGCTGGTTACCACTCTATGTTGAAGGCTGGTGTGCATCCTAACTAGCTTCCATGATCAACCAAGACCCATACCAAGTTCTAGACCACAAAATCAAGGTTTTCTCTCTCTCCACAGGGTTTTTTCCGCAGAAGTATCCAGAAGAACATGGTGTACACATGCCACAGGGAGAAGAACTGCATTATCAACAAGGTGACTCGGAATCGCTGTCAGTACTGCCGGCTGCAGAAGTGCTTCGCTGTGGGAATGTCCAAAGAGTGTGAGTGTTAAAAATCTTCATTGTACACACACATGCTCTTCAGCTCAGGATATTGTCCCTTGAATACATACGTCTTATTTTTACACAGTTAACCCTGCGCACATTTAGTTACATTTTAAAAGTTTGTTTAATTAATCCAGTCGATCTTTTTACCCCTTTTTAACATGGAAGTCCGGAATATGAGAGCATCCAAACGAAAGTTAGAATCCATCCGGACAGCGTTCATCGGTTACTCAGGAAGAAGGTGGATACCCAGCATAAATCAACTAATACAAATTCACAGCAGTTTTGACAGATAAAAGTTAATTGAATGTTAGTCGATGATAAGAGGCTTAGTCGACTAAAATTTTATTAGTCGGTTAGTCACAGAAAAAAAAAAATCTGTGTCCGTGATGCACAGAATGTTAATGTTTGGTCCTTAAGGTGATTACGGGCAGGAATTGTAGTAGTAGTAGCAGCTTATATGGGCACTCAATCTAACATTAATCTAGATAAATGTGTGTTATTAGGCACATATTCAAGTGCTTTTGCAGAGTGTGGAAGCTATTAGCATGCTATATGGAGGCCACAGTGTGAGCACTGACATTGTTTTGTTTTTTTTTTTACAGATAATAGTGGAAACTAAATACGCCATCATTTTTGCTCATACAGATAAGAGTAATAAATCATTTGAGAAGGGTCTACTTTTATTTGTATACACTCAAAATCTCAGCAAAATATTGTACTTTTGTAAGACAACAAATAGGATGCGCTTTCTGCCGTATCTATCTCCATGAGCTGGAGCAAAAATGAGACTCAGCATATAGACTACTTGCCTCACAGACATGAAAAATGTATCTATAGAAAGCTTGAAGTGTCTACTTTAACCAATTCAAATCGAAAACAAATAGTTTCTGATTATGTAGGCCGTATAAGGTGCATTTCTCTTTGAAGGCGCGTCCACTGTACTATGGAGATGGTGAGTCAGCATCGTCAGCTTCATCTTTGCAATCAACACTGACTGAGAAAATACTAGTTTATAAATAAATAGTTAAAGGGGTCCTATTATGCTTTTTCACTTTTTAAATTTTAGTCAGTGTGTGGTGTATGTGTGGCATAAAATAGATCTACAAAGTTACAAATCTCACTTACAAGTCCACTCCAAAAAAGGCCTCCTGTAGCGAATTGGTGCGTTTTTGTAAGAAAAATATCCATATTTAAAATGTAAGAATCACTTTAATCTAGCTTGCGCTAACAGTTGTGCGCAGAACTTGCTGCTTTGGTAAGGGGCGTGGCAGCACTGAAACACCGTCTAAGCTGTTCGCCAATCACAACGCACTGGGACAGCTAACCAATCACAACACATTCGTTTTTCGGAAGGCGGGCCTTCATCAAACCCAGAACTAATCAAGCCATTTGTGCCAGGCTGGGGAGAAGGGAATTGCAATAATGTAAACTGTGTGAAAAATAATGCATTTTTCGAACCACCAAGCATGAAAACATGTTCTACTACACCCCTAAAACAAAATCAAGACTTTGTAAAAGAGCATTTTAAGACCCCTTTAAAATATCTCCTTGCTATTTTCCCCAACATACGGTCATTACTTTTGCCGGTGCTTTTCAGCAAGATTTGTGCGAGCAGAATAGGCTAAATAAAAGGCTCAATATGGTTTTGTTCCCCACCCCCCAGTATATATAATTAATTAAAGTAATATAAATGTGATTAGTTGCCTACAAGAAAAATCTTTAATGTTGATAGCCCTGTTTAGAGCACTGTCCAGAGCTTTATTCCGCCCCAATTTCACACAACTCACTAATGAAACACAAATTAATGTGTGCACTGGTTATAAATAGGTCTTAAATAATTTAAAAATAGTTATGTGATCCCAGCTGGGAACTGTCTCATTGTGACATTAAAACATAAAAACAACTACTGAGATCTCTTCAAAATGGAGTAAATAGAGATCTCAAATGTAACTCCTAAGAATAACACCACATCAATTCCTGGATATCTTTCAGTTATTCATCATGTTAAATTGGGGGCCAAGCACCGGAGGTGCGGTGGCACCTATTGTATCCGTTGGCGTTATTAGGGGCCAAGCACCGAAGGTGCGATGGCACCTATTGTATCCGTTGGCGTTATTAGGGGCCAAGCACCGAAGGTGCGATGGCACCTATTGTATCTGTTAGCGTTCTTATTATTAGGGGCCAAGCACCAGAGGTGCGGTGGCACCTATTGTATCCGTTGGCGTTATTAGGGGCCAAGCACCAGAGGTGCGGTGGCACCTATTGTATCCGTTGGCGTTATTATTATTCCGCTTCTTCTTCTTCTTCTTCTTCTTCTTCCTCTTCCGCCGCAAGTCTATGGCAGCCCATAGAACCGCTTGCGGGAAAGTTGTATAATTTTGCACACTGATAGAGGACAGTCCCAACATTAACCATAGCAAGTTTGGAGTCTCTAACTCAAACTCTCTAGCGCCACCACTTGTCCAAACTTTCAAAAGATTTATGCTAATAACGTTTGAACCGTAAGTCACACAACAAAAATTCTTTTTTCCTCTGATTCCTTGGCTCATGCCGAGTCGAATGGATACCAAAATTCAAAAATCGTAAGGTTTAGTTTTTTCGCTATTCTCAATTGTTCGTAAAACCTACTTTTTCGAACTCGTCCTAGGCCGTTGCACCGATTGTCAAAAAAATTGATCCAGATCATCTTCAGACCACGCTGGCAAAAAGTTATGGAATTCAAGTCGATTCGTCCAGCCGTTCACGAATAACACACGAAAGAATTCTATGAAAAGCTAGCAAAAATCAATGTGAGGCTATATCTCTGTAACAGTTTGGCATATTGACACCAAACTTGGTGTGTGTTATAACAAGCATGACCTGAGCCTACCTGCTGTGTTTCGGTGCAGTGCCCCCTAGTGGTCAGGAGATACGAAAAATGGCTATTTTTCTTTATAACGTCTGAATGATTTGTCCAAAAATCACAAAACTGGTCTCTTTAGATTCGGTGTGTCATACCGAGTCAAACCATATCCAATTTTCCCATGTCAGCCATTTTGGGTGTCGGCCATTTTGAATTTAGCTTTAAAATGCTGTATCTTGAGAACGGATTAGCGTATCATTTCGACATTAATTACAAAAATGTTCGGCACCATGCCCTGAATGTACATAATAATTTTTGGGCCAGCGCCACCTTGTGGTCAAAAGCTATAACTAAATTTCAAAAAATGCTAATAACTTTTGCGTACATTAGCCTATTGAAATGTAACTGATTTTGATAGATTCCTTCGGTCATGCTGAGAACACCGATACCAATTTTGCCAATTTTGGCTGAACTTCCTGTCCGCCATTTTGATTCATGTGGAAAACCTACTTTTTCGAACTCCTCCTAGACCGTTAGTCGAATTTTCACTAAATTTGACTCAGATCATCTTCAGACCATGCTGACAAAAAGTTATGGATTTTGTGTCGA